>NC_044928.1:1283300-1317943 GCF_003576645.1 Ipomoea triloba
AAAAAAAAAAAAAAAAAAAAAAAAAAAAAAAAAGAAGAAATCAACTGAGTTACCTGTAAGGTGGCCTCTTGTGAACACGGACACACCATACCAAGTACTGGTCCCTATCTAAGGAGTCCTTGAGTCTTGACGAGTGTGGAGCCAGATTTTGCCTTTTACACCGCAGAAAACCATATATATAAAATAAAAAGGACATTAGGAGAAAATAAAAATAAAAATCACAAGTACACACATCCAATTAAGCCTACAAACAACTAGTAGAACAATCACACGTGGTAAAAAAGAAAAAGCTTTACCTAAGCAACGTAGGTGGTTGACAAGAAGAATATAAGCACCAAAATTGTAGATTGAAAAGAAGTTTTGCTAACGAGACTTCTTTCTTCTCTCTTGACCTCTCTGAAAGAATATCTTTAACAGAATTCCATCTATCATCTTGTTATAATATGATCTCCATTTGCTGGATAGCAAAAGTGGCACAAAGATTCCTCCTAAACCTGCAGCAAATCCAAATGCAATGCTAATGTAGATATCAACGTGGTGAGTTGATTCTTTCTCTTCTGATTCTGGTATTGGAGATGCTGGTTCATCGATGCCAGAGCATGATACATTAAGTTGGAATCCACATAGCCCCTTGTTTCCCATGAATGAGCTTGCATCAAAGGTATCCAATTGAGTGCTTCTTGGAATCCTTCCAACGAGATGGTTGTATGACACGTTTAAGATTTCCAGGAAGGTTAGGATCTCTATTTGCACCGGGATATTTCCTGTTAGGTTGTTGAATGAAAGGTCCAGTGCTTCCAAAGCTTTCAAGTTTTGAAGAGATGGAGGAATATTGCCAGTTAGGGCATTGTGAGAGATGTTAAGGAGATAAAGCTGTTTAAGCTCTCTAACACTCTCTGGAATACTGCCTTCAAATTGATTACTTGAAAAATCAATAGAAGTGAAGATAGATAGAATCCTCTCTATAGTGTAAATTTGTCCTTTTAGAGACAGTATGACTGAATCTTGATAGTAAATCGAAACTCCTTGAGATGTGAAGTGCAAGTAGTCAGCCTTTGAGTTTAATTCATTCCTCTCAACCAAAATAGCTTTTAATGCCAAGAATAAATCAGTTGGTAGATGTCCACTGAAATTATTGGAAGATAGGTCAATGACTTGTAAACTTGGCCAGCTGTCGTTTACCCCAATTCCAAGCATGGGACAAGAAACGCTTCCATGAAAATGATTGGAACGCAATACCAGAATGTGCAGATTTGACAATTTATTGAGCCAACAAGGAAAGGTATCACTTATTTTGTTGTTTCCAAGATTTAAGATCCTAAGCTCTGTGCAGTTGATCAAGGAAGGAGGAACTTTCCCTTCTAAGAGATTCTGACTAAGATCCAATGTCTCTAAAGAACAACTGTGTTGAAACTTTAGTGATATCTCACCACTTAAATGATTTCCTCTAAGATTCACTACAGCGAGATCGCTGTTATTTTGAACCAGACATGATGGTATTGTGGCATGCAAAGCATTGTGGGACAAGTCAAGCACTTCCAGATAGGCTGCTCGACACCAGGAAGTTGAGATCTTTCCACTTACTCTATTTTTTGCCATGGAAAAGAAATAAAGGTGATATGGGATTTGATCAGCAATATGAAGAGGAATCATGGAGAAATTGTTGTTGGAGAAGTCTAAATACTGTGCCTCAGGTGGTGGTCGTGGAATCTGTCCACTTAGCATATTAGAATTTAGATCAAGGAAAGTAAGAGAACCATATTCCATTGGCTCTTTCATATGCGTCAAACGATTGTGAGAAAGATTGAGGCCATAGAGTTTCTCATTACCAATTCCCCATATCCAGTTAGGGATTTCTCCGCTAATAGTGTTGTTGGAAAGATCTAACCACCACAACATAGATTGGCTTTTCAAAAAATCAGGAATTTTTCGCAAATTGCAGGAGGCCAAATTTAAGTCTCCAAACTGAGGGAGTAAGGGAAGTTCTGATGTGCTTATGGTTGTCTCAATTACCAAATTGTTATGGGAAAAGTCAAGAATGTCAATATACTGGCTTTTAAATTTTGTTAGATGTACTATACCGTTAAATTTGTTTGATGAAAGATCGAGCATTGTAAGATTCGGAAGTTGAAATAAGAATGTAGGTATTGTCTCTTCAAAGTCATTGCTACTTAAATGAAGATATTGCAATGGAGAAGTCACATTTTGCAAATCAATCATTTGACCAAAAAATTTGTTTGATGAAAGATTTATTGATGTAAGATTTTGAAGTTGAAAGAAGAACAACGGTATTGTCCCTTCCAAGTTGTTGTAGCTTAAATCAAGTAATTCAAGGGGAGAAGTCACATTTTGCAAATCAATCGGTTGACCCAAAAAATTGTTTAGTAATAGAAAAAGTGATGTAAGGCTTTGAAGTCGAAAGAAGAATGAAGGTATTGTCCCTTCCAAGTTGTTGTCGCTCAAAACAAGAATTTGCAATGGAGAAGTCACATTTTGCAAATCAATCAAACGACCAAAAAATTTGTTTGATGAAAGATCTAGTGATGTAAGATTTTGAAGGTTAAAGAAGAACAAAGGTATTGTCCCTTCTAAGTTGTTTCTACTCAAATCAAGAGATTCAAGTGGAGAAGTCACATTTTGCAATTCATTTATATGACCAGAAAGTTTGTTTCCACTCAGAGATAAGGTTTGAAGTGATGGCAGGAAAAATAGTGATGCTGGAATGGGTCCTGAAAGTGAATTTCCGGACAAGCTGAGCTCAACAAGCTTGCTAAGCTTCATAAAAGAAGCAGGGATTGGTCCACTAAAATCACAATATGCAAGGTCAATATGCGACAGCAGTCTGAGGTTTCCTATGGACTCGGGTAAGTTCCCAGAAAAATTTGTATAATGAAGTATGAGACTTTGAAGGAATCCATTTTTGGGGAAGTCTGGCAAAGAACCCCCAAGCATGTGATTGAAACTCAAGTCAATGGTTTGCAGAGTTGGTACCTGGAATACTTTGTGAGGGACTGTTCCACTGAAGTTGCAATTTTTCAAGCTCAAAATAGTCAGATTGGTGAAATCCGTGAAGAAGTCTGGAAATGGAGCAGAGAACTTGACCCCATCAAGCCTAATAACAGAAAGTGATGGCAGTTTATACAAGAGAGAAACATTGAAGCCACCCGTGATTGACTCATCGTAGCTGAGGTCAAGGCTTGTAATATATCCAGCAGCATTGCAACTCAGACCTGGCCATAGGCAGCAGTCAGCTCCTTCATCCCACAGCACCAACTTGGTGGATTCCGAAGAATTGTAAGTGATTTGAGTTCGTATCTGGAGAAGCACAGACTTTTGATCAGGAAGACACTGACCCAATGCATGCATAATTGTGAATAAATTTGAAAAGAGCAGAAGCATGTTAAACATAAGAATCCTCATTTTATGATCGAGCAGAGTTAAGTTGTTTGTTATTGACGTGTAGAATTTCTGAAATATGAATACGCATATATATATATATATATTAGATTCCGTGTGGAAACAGACACTCTTTTAAGTAATGAAAGCAAAGCTTAATGCCCCTAAAGTCTAAACCGTGTGGAAACATAGTTTTGTTTGCCCCCAAGGACTTTAATTTTTTTTATTTGTCATGGGACCAACAATAACGACTTTATTAATGATCATTGGCTCATTGCAAATTAAAGCAAACCATTCTATCAGGCACAGAAAGTAACGACTTTGTTGCCCATGTTTGCCCAATTAGTTATTACTTCCAACGCATGCATTAATTTCCAAGTCTTGTGATGACTAATCTTGTTTATGCTTTTCAAGTCTTGTGACAACTAATCTTGTTCCCTTGCATAGCATAAGTGTCCCTAAAGTCTAAAGTCTTCTAAACCGTACGTGTGGAAGCAGAAACTTTTTCAACTAATGAAAGCAAAGCTTAGTGCCCCTAAAGTCTAAACCGTGTGGAAACATAGCTTTGTTTGCCCCTAAGGACTACAATTATTTATTTTCTAATCTGGCAATTTTGCAGCGAGGCATTTGATTGGAGGGAATGAATTATGTGGGAAAGGAATTGTAATTTCATGGGAAAAGAATAATGTGGGAATAAAGTGAGAGATTAAATTCCAGTGTTTGATTTGCACAAATAAAAGTACTGAGAATTTCAATTTCAATGTTTGGTATACATGGGAATTGAAAGGGAATAAGTAGTATAAAGTCCAAAATGTGCATTGTTGTTGTTAGTTGTTATTATTACTGTTAATATTATTATTATTATATTATTATTATTAATCATCTTATATGACAAGTATCTCTTAGACCCATTTGCATATTCAAACACCCATAAAATATAACATATTAAATTCAAAATTTTGTTTTTCAAAATGTAGGCAAATACGCTATATACACATCAAATTTAAATACTAAGAGTTTTGACAAAACATATATATTTGATTAAGATTGGCCTAAAATGATTAATGCTCAGGAACGGCATTCTCTGTTGATAGTAGTCGAAAAATAATACATGCTATCATCCAGAAGGTAAAGTCAAGCATTAATTTTAGGTTAAAAAAGGGAAGGGTAATTTTGTCTTAGAATTCTCTTTTTTTCTCCCTAAAATCCACGGAATTAGAATCCCATGGAATTAAAATCCCGAGGGAGCCATGGGATTCTAATTCCATGAAAATGAAGAAATTGTAATTTCCTCCAACCAGACTAAGGAATTTAGAATTTAGTTACCTTTGAAATTAGATGGGAATTAAGTGGGAATGGAATTCAAATTCCTTCCCACCAAACGCCCTGTTAATTTATGATAATTTATAATTTCGTATTATCATACTAATTTCTCTTTTAATAATTTGTTATTTGTGTCGTTGTGAGATATAATAATTTAAAATTATTCTTAAATTATTGTTAGACCTGCATTACCTAATCACAAAGTTGTTCTAGTCATGTTCCTCGAACTCCTTTGAGATAGCAGAGTGCAACACAATTCAATAGACATGACTCGCTGGACGAAAGTTACGAACTTTAATTAAGTTCTCACTTCTACACACAGTTGATTAAATGAAAGTTACAAACTTTTAAATTTCAAGTAAAGCAATCTAAAGACACTGAGTTGGATAAGAAGGCATACATGTTTTTCTCCATTAACATATCAAAGTTAAAGATCAGAAGTCTTTCACTTCGATTACATCTGTTACATGAATCTAGTAACATAAACTAGTAAAATTCAGAAGACACAAGCAAATAATTAATATATGATAACACTACCAAAAAAAAAGTCTATATAGCGAGGATGTAGAACGAACCTTTTCCGTTGCTAAATTAGTGACGAAATAGCAACAACTTAGCGACGGATTTTTATTTTATTGTTATCATCTCTGGAGTTAGATTTCAGATTCCTTCTTGTTTTTAGCCGTTCTATTTCTCATGTTATTTATAATTGATTTAGCTCAATTCTATTTTAGGAGTATTATCTGCTATCTAATTGTTACTCTTATGTAGGACTGATTATACAAATTACTTACCAATAACAACAACAATACAAATCACTTTATTTACCTTTTAATTTTTTACTTTTCAGAACGGAAAGGGTAGTAGTAACTATTTTCCTTCTTTAATTGAATCTCTAAGTACTCTCTAGATATAATTAGCTCTAATGAGCTTAATTTTACTTTTCAGAATTGGAAATGCAGTAAAGCTTTTTTTTTTCTTCTTATAAAAAATACTTACCACTTCATTTAGCTTTAAAATTTTGCTTTTAAGTTATGGAAGGGCAATAGCTATTTTCCTTCTCTAATTAATTGAAACTTTAGGACTCTAGGTGCCTAGGTGCTTATCTCCTTTTCTGTGTCATGTTAGTGACTAAAGAAACTTTTTAGAATAAATTGGTGATGAATGTTTAATTGGCCGTCTGTGTCTACTTTTTCTAGAATAATAGTAAATAAAAGAAAAGAAAAGAAAAGAAGACAAATTAAGTAGGTGGGCAACTACATTACCTATATGGCTATCTGGATATCCTCTTGTTCTAATTGCTAACTGCATTAAAATTTCTAAGGTCCTAATAAGTGATAAAAGTGGAATAAAATATCATGGTGTCACCTATCCATGTGCTAAAATTTATGGCCATTATTTTTCTGACCGGAAAGTTTTGGTGTTTAATCTGTCTTTTCTGTTTTCCTTCTCAGCACATCGGAATGAGCATATGCTTCATTTAGATCGTTCCGCGATAAGCTGCAACCATGCTATGATGCCCCATAAAGTCATTTCATGTATTGTAATATTCAACAATGGACGCCTAGAAATATAATTGCCTAACAAGTGTATTATTATGTGACGATTAGATTATGTGTATTAATAAATTTGGTACCGTTTTTGACGATGTAACACTTTTGTCATACTTTACAATGTTATACTTTTGTTATTGTTATTGAGTTTGAATTTCTTAATATAATATATTTTGAAATTATATTATTTAAGAATTATATTATAGGTTTAATACAGGTACGAATATTAATTAGTAGGCATATTTTTTATAAATTTAAAAATTTAGCGACGAAAAGAATCGTAGCAAATTCGTAGCTAAATACCTTTAAACAATTAAGAATGACAACAAAATAGCGACAAATATATCCACCGTTAAATTTAGTGACGGATTTTTTGTCGCTATTTCATTGCAAATTTCATCATTTAAATCATCGTGGAGAGAATAATAACGACGGATTATCTTTAGTTTAGCAGCGAAAACTTCATCGCTAAAATGTAACAACGGAAAAATTCGTCGCTAAAATGTAGCGACGAAATTTCATCACTAAATATAACAACGGAATTAGAATTCATCGCAATACTTTAGCGACGTTACTTTTAGTGACGGACCTAATCCGTCGCTATACACTTTAACGACAAATTTTTTCCTATCTAGTGACAGAAAATTTCACCGCTATTTTTGCAGTTTTTATAGTGTAAATGCTATCAAATACTTATTGCAAAAGAAGTTTCCTTGATAAGGTATGACTTGCATTAGTTTTTACACCAAGTATTTTGTACTACTCTCTCACAGTCCTCTCTACTAATCAAGTTACCTAACTGCCGCAAAAAAAATCAAATAAGCACATACTTCATTTTCAAAACATGAAATGATGTAAGGTTGATATCAGTTGTACACAAAACAAGAATTTCCACTTATCACGCAGTTATCTTAGATTCCATAGCTCACCCTCATGGAGTTATTTCTTTCAAACTGGACTCTAGCTCTGATTCTGTGCAAGGAAGAATGGATAAAAAGGAGTACCTTCTGGTGATGGAGAAGAAATTCACCTCAGCATTAGCAGGAATCTTGGAAGACATGGAGAAGCTGCAGATCAGAGATTGGTAGAGAGCGAGGGTTGCTCAGATCAATCTCCGAGCCCGATGGCGTTAATTGGCTACTATGCTCTCCACTGGGCGGCTCTCAACAACCGCACTGCGCCGGCTCAATACATCATTCAGGTATTTTAAACACTTAATTGTATAGTTTGCAACAATTCGATCATATTAGCATCTTCGTTCTTCAATTCGTTCCCTCAACCTGCATTATTGTTTTCCCTAGCTTCTTCTCTTCTGGAAGCGTTTGAGCTGTAAATTAAATTTCTTTTGAACTAAAGAAAATTGCCAGAATCTGAATTTCTAGATTATTCGTAAAGTTTTAAATATAATGCATCAGGAATTGTTTTTGGCTTAACTAACAATGCTGAATGACTTAGTGACAACTGCCTTAATGGCATTCAATTCCATGATCATCTATCTTCCATTCTAATTCACCTAATACTTTCTTTGCCCAAGACTAGTCTAAGTTCACTCATAGCAACATCAGTCTATGAATTTAGATCCACTGCACGTGTGTTAAGCTAAGAAAATTAAAGAATACACTAATTAAGGATGCTGCAAGGAATGAAAGCAAGCTAAGGCATAATGTAACATCATCTGCTATTGGCCTATTGTGATTCCTGTCCTCCAATGGATTAGTTGCTAGAGAATGAGTGGTGAAGCCCACAGTTATAGGTCTTATGCATTCTGTTGAACTATGTTGCAGTACTCGGCCTCCTCTAGCAGAGGAGGAGGCTATGGAGTGCTATGCAAAAGCTAGCTGTGCTAGAATTAAAATTCATAAAGTGTAGGGCAAATACGTTTACACTGAAACACATTAAACACAATGTTGTAATAATAATTATAAATAATATATTATTATTAATATAAACCAAGTGGATGTAATGCCTGAAAACATGGTAGTATGGAGTGGATAATTATATCCCCTAAAACATGGAATGTTTTATGGGATGTGGGGTAGGAAAAAGCACAAAACATGGATTAGTGGTTGTTGATTATGACATTATGTTTTGTCATCTTTGTTTGCTATGTTTATATATGTTGTAGTAATGCCGTAGGAATTGTAATGGAGTGAAGAAATAATGCAAAGCAAAACCTTTCTTTGTTAAAAAAAAGTGTGGTCTGTGTGTGAGTGTACGTACAGAAGCAAATAGAAATAAATTCATTTCCATCCATAATCCTTCTCTTTAATTCCTCTCAATTACTATAGATATATTTATATTAAATATATCTTACATTTGGTATCAGAGCCTATCAACCTTCCAACCCTGAGATATTTTTTCTAGTGAAATATGGCCAATAATTTCAATATTGTATGGTCGGGTCCTAAATTAGACGGGAAGCTCGATTACAATTATTGGCAAATTATGATGACCACACATTTGGAAGCTCAAAATCTTTGGAGCTATGTTGATCCCGGTCTACCAGAAGGAGCTGATGCAGCTGCTACACGGCGAGATCAATTGGCGTTGGGACAAATTCATCAAGGTGTCCATTACTCCATTTTTGGGCAACTAGCTCGTGCTCAAACAGCAAAAGAAGCTTGGGACATCTTAAAGGTGTCAAACAAAGGAGTCGACCGGTCACAGAAGTCCAAGCTGCAGACGTTGAGAAGGTTGTATGATCGTTGTGAGATGGCCTCTACAGAAACCGTAGATATGTATTTCTCTCGTCTTATTGATCTTGTAAATAAGATGAGGTTATACGGAGACACAATTGAGGATGGTGCAGTGGTTGAAAAAGTTCTACGAACGATGCCGATGAAGTATGACCATGTGGTGGCTTCAATAACAGAGTCACACGATACCGAGGACTTGTCAATTGCTGAGTTAAAAGGTATGATCGAAAGTCATATTGAAAGGATTGCGTCAAAATCAGAACCACTAGCAGAAGAAGCTTTGAAGAGCCAAGTCACCTTTAATATGACTAGCTTTAATCAAAGAGGTGGAGGAGCTGGTAGAGGTCGTGGAAGAGGTAGAGGAGGATTCAGAGGAAGAGGACGTGGTAACTCAAATCAAGGAAGGGGACGAGGTAACTTCAATCAAGGAAGAGGTGGAGGTAATAATACCAAGCAAGGTAAATTTCCATTTAACTGCTACAATTGCGGCAAATATGGACACAAAATTGCAGATTGCTGGTATAAAGAGGATGGTCATGAAAATCAAGCAAATGTTGCTGAAAAATCTGGTGAGAGTTCTACTGAATCTGAAACCTTATTTTTGGTCAGTAACAGTTTGTCTGCAGATGAAAACATATGGTTCTTGGATACTGGATGTAGTAATCATATGTGTGGGAAGAAAGAATTGTTTTCAGAGTTGGATGAATCAATACGATCTGAGGGGACATTTGGAAATAAGTCAAAAGTGCCAATTTTGGGAAAAGGTAAAATCTCTATTCAATTGAAGGATGGTACTCACAATTTTATATCCGATGTTTTCTATGTTCCTGCATTACACCAAAATTTGTTGAGTATGGGACAGTTGTCAGAAAAGGGATATAAAATAAATATCACTGGAGGGTGTTGTACCATTGTTGATGCCAAGGGAGTTTTGATTGCAAAGGTAAATATGTCTCAAAATCGACTATTTCTTTTAAAAATCAACCATGCACTTCTTACTTGCTTTAATTCTGAAATCCGTGATGATAATTGGTTGTGGCATATGCGGTTTGGGCATTTTCATTTCTCCGGATTAAATTATTTAGCAAGAAAGAAACTTGTTTCTGATTTGCCGATTATTAATGTTCCTGACAAAATTTGTGAGAGTTGTTTGATTGGGAAGAAGCATAGAGAACCTTTTCCTGTAGGCAAGTCTAAAAGAGCGACAAAGCAGTTAGAGATTGTTCACTCAGATCTGTGTTCATTGGAAGTTCCTTCAAATGGAGGTTGTAAGTACTTTGTTACCTTCATTGATGATTTCAGTAGAAAAACATGGGTTTATTTTCTGAAACAGAAGTCAGATGCATGTGATGTTTTTCAACAATTTAAGGTTTTTGTTGAAAAACAAAGTGGTTATAAGATTAAGATTTTGAGAACTGATAGAGGTACAGAATATATTGCTTGTGATGAATTTTTAAAGAAAAATGGTATTCAGCATCAGATGACAGCTAGGTACACTCCACAACAAAATGGAGTGGCTGAGAGGAAAAATAGGTCTATCATGGACATGGTAAGATGCATGATGAAATCAAAAAATCTGCCTAAACCTTTTTGGGCAGAAGCTGTTGCTTGTGCTGTTCATGTGTTGAATAGGTGTCCAACTAAAAGTGTTCGTGATAAGACACCTGAGGAAGCTTGGAGTGGGAGTAAACCATCTATCAGACATCTCAAGGTTTTTGGATGTTTGGCATATGCACATGTGCCAGATCAGTTGAGAAAGAAGTTGGACGATAAAGGTGAGAAGTGTATTTTTATTGGTTATAGTGACATTTCAAAGGCTTATAAATTGTATAATCCTGAAACTCAAAAGGTTGTTATAAGTCGTGATGTCACTTTTGATGAATATGGTGCATGGGATTGGTCAACTAAAGAAGAAAGGTCAGTTGTTGTTCCCATTATTCCTGATAATGAGCAATTGGTTTCAGATAATGTTCAATCTTCTTTACAGCCAGAGTCATCAGTTCGGAGATCTCAACGCGAGCGTCACTTACCAGCTCGTTTGGAAGATTATGTTTTGGGTAATGATAATGACTTGACTGATGAAGAGATTGTTCAGTTTGCTCTCTTTGCAGATTGTGACCCTATATCATTTGAGGAGGCTGCTACAGAAACTCATTGGCTTAAGGCAATGGATGAGGAGATTTGTGCTATTGAAAAGAATGGTACTTGGGAGTTAACAGAATTACCTCCCGAAAAGAAGCCAATTGGAGTAAAGTGGGTTTATAAAACCAAATACAAGTCAAATGGTGAGGTTGACCGTTTTAAGGCACGGTTGGTAGCAAAGGGTTACAAACAAAAACCAGGTATTGATTATTTTGAGGTTTTTGCTCCAGTAAGTAGACTTGATACTGTGCGAATGCTTATTTCTCTTGCTGCTCAAAATGATTGGAAATTGTATCAAATGGATGTCAAGTCTGCTTTTTTGAATGGTTTTCTTGAAGAGGAAATATATGTTGCGCAACCTTCAGGGTATGTGAAGAAAGGGGAAGAAAATAAGGTTTACAAGTTGAGAAAAGCTTTGTATGGTTTAAAACAGGCACCCAGAGCATGGTATGGTTGCATTGATTCTTATTTTGTTGAGAATGGCTTTATGAGATGTCCTTATGAGCATACCCTATATGTCAAATACACAGATTCTGGAAATATTGTTATAATCTGTCTGTATGTTGATGATTTGATTTTTACTGGAAACAATTTGAAACTAATCTCAGAATTCAGGGAGACACTCATTAAGAAATTTGAAATGACTGATATGGGTCTTATGTGTTACTTTCTTGGTCTTGAAGTTGTTCAGATGAATGGTGGAATCTTTATTTCACAGAAGAAATATGCTGCTGATATTTTGAGAAAGATCAAAATGGAAAACTCCAAACCAGTTTCAACTCCAGTAGCTGAAAAGTTGAAGATGTCCAAAGATGAGTGTGGTAAGAATGTGAATGTTACAGCTTATAAAAGTCTAATTGGGAGTTTGAGGTATTTGGTAGCTACAAGGCCAGATATTTCTTTTGGAGTTGGAATACTCAGTAGATTCATGGAGGAACCAAAAGAATCACATTGGGTAGCAGCAAAGCGAATTCTGAGATATGTCAAAGGTACGAGTAATGATGGAATTTTTTACTCTACTAATGATGCTGTGAAACTTGTTGGATATACAGACAGTGATTGGGCTGGAGATGTTGAGACAAGAAAAAGCACGTCGGGATATGCCTTCTATCTTGGTTCTGCTATATTTTCTTGGTCTTCAAAGAAGCAGCAGATTGTAGCACTTTCAACCGCAGAAGCAGAATACATTGCAGCAGCAAACTGTACTACTCAAGCAATTTGGCTTAGAAGAATTTTGGAGTTTTTGCAACAGAAGCATGAGGCACCTACAACAATTTTTTGTGACAACAAGTCTGCCATTTCGTTGTCCAAAAATCCTGTTTTTCATGGTCGCAGCAAACACATTGATATCAAGTATCACAAGATCAGGGAGTTGGTAGCTGAAAAACAAATCAACATTGAGTATTGTGCAAGTGAATGCCAAGTTGCTGATATCTTTACAAAACCATTGAAGACAGAGACATTTCTCAAACTGAAGAAGGAAATTGGGATGACGAATATATCCAACTTGGTTTAAGGGGGGCAATGTTGTAATAATAATTATAAATAATATATTATTATTAATATAAACCAAGTGGATGTAATGCCTGAAAACATGGTAGTATGGAGTGGATAATTATATCCCCTAAAACATGGAATGTTTTATGGGATGTGGGGTAGGAAAAAGCACAAAACATGGATTAGTGGTTGTTGATTATGACATTATGTTTTGTCATCTTTGTTTGCTATGTTTATATATGTTGTAGTAATGCCGTAGGAATTGTAATGGAGTGAAGAAATAATGCAAAGCAAAACCTTTCTTTGTTAAAAAAAAGTGTGGTCTGTGTGTGAGTGTACGTACAGAAGCAAATAGAAATAAATTCATTTCCATCCATAATCCTTCTCTTTAATTCCTCTCAATTACTATAGATATATTTATATTAAATATATCTTACACACAAAAATCAAAGCCTACAAGCAACACAAAAGTAAAGAAATACAGTTACACAAACAATAAAACAAAGTTACGAGTTGAAATCTAAGTCTTCACAGTAGAAGCATCCAAACCAGATGGGTGAGACTGCCCTTCTTGATTGATGCCTGCCAACTTCAAGAGCTTTTACTAACGAGACTTCTTTCTTCTTCCTTGACCTTTCTGAAAGAATATCTTTGACAAAATTTCATCAATCTTCTTGTTGTAGTATGATCTCCATTTGCTGGACAGCAAAAGTGGCACAAAGATTCCTCCCAGACCCACAACAAATCCTAATGCAATGCTGGCGTAGATATCACCACGGTCAGACGATTGTTTCTCTTCTGATTTTGGTTGTACAGATGCTGGTTCTTTAATGCCACTGCAAGATACATTTAGTGGAATTATTCCACATAGCTCACCATTTCCAATGAACGAGCTTGCACCGAATGTAAATTGGTAGCCTTGGGGAATCCTTCCAACAAGATGGTTGTATGATAAGTTTAAGAAGGACAGGGACTTAATGTTCAAAAGCTGCACTGGGATATTTCCAGATAGATTGTTGACCGACAAGTCCAATGCTTCAAATTTTTTCAAGTTTTGGAGGGATCGAGGTATACTACCTATCAGGGCATTGTGAGAGAAGTTGAGAAGATGAAGCAGTTTAAGCTCTCCAACACTCTCTGGTATGCTGCCTTCAAATTGGTTACTTGAAAAATCAATAGTGGTTAAGGTAGTTATAACTTTCTCTAAAACGAAATCTGTTAGTCCTTTTAAAGAAAGCGAGACTGAGTAATCATAATAGAAGCCCCAAGATCCTAAAGCTGTGTAGTGTAAGTAGTCAAGCTTGGAATGTGCTTCATTCCTGCTGTCAGCCACAATGGCTATTAGTTCCAAGAATAAATCAGCTGGTAACATTCCACTGAAGTTATTCGAGGCTAGATCAATGACTTTTAATCTTGGCCAGCTATTGTTTACCTTGAGTTGGAGGGGGCAAGCAATGCTTCCATGAAAATGGTTGGAACGCAGTACAAGTATGTGTAACTCGGGCAATTTATTGAGCCAGCAAGGAAATGTATCACTTAATTTGTTACTTCCAAGATTTAAGACCTTAACATTTGTACAATTCACCAAGGATGGAGAGATCTAAAGCTGTTAGTGTAGATTGGTTTTTCAAAAAGTTGGGAAATTTATGCACATTGCAGGAGGCTAACACTAAAGTACTAAATTGAGGGAGGATGGGAAATTCTAGTGGGCTTATGTTTGTTTCAACTACCAACTTGTTATGGGAAAAGTCAAGACTCTCAATATTCTTAGGGTTTCTAAATTTAGTTAGATGTACAGTACCATTGAATCTATTTGACCCAAGTCCTAAGAATGAAAGTTTCTGAAGCTGAAAGAAGGATGAGGGTATTGGCCCTTCCAAATTGTTGCTTGTCAAATCAAGTCTTTCCAATGGAGAAGTCACATTTTGCAGTTCAATTAATGGACCAGAAAATTTGTTTGAAGAAAGATCGAGCTCTGAAAGCTCCGGAAGTTGAAACAAAAATAAGGGTATTGGCCCTTCTAAGTTGTTGATACTTAAATCAAGAATTCCCATGGGTGAAGTCACATTTCGCAATTCATTTATTTGACCAGAAAATTTATTATCAGAAAGAAATAAGGATTGAAGTGATGGCATGAAAAACAGGGATGCTGGGATGGGCCCTGAAAATGAATTTTCTCTCAAATCTAATAATTCAAGATTGTGGAGGCCATCCTAGTGAGAGAAAGGAATTTCACCAGCAAAATCATTCCTATTAAGGGTTATGACAATGAGGTTCTTAGATTGCTTAAATGATGGAATTGAACCACTGAAGTGATTCCAGTCCAAGAATACCTCAACAAGTTTGGTAAGCTTTCTAAAAGAAGCAGGGATTGGTCCGCTAAAATCACAACCTGTAAGGTGAATATAGGACAACAGCCTAAGATTTCCAATGGATTCAGGTAAATTCCCAGAAAACATTGTAAAAGCAACTTTCAGAACCTGGAGAGATCCATTTTCTGGAAATTCTGGTAAAGAACCCCTAAGCATTCCATTTAATGACAAGTCAATGGTTTGCAGAGTTGGTACCTGGAATATTTTGTGAGGGACTATTCCAGTGAAGTTGCAACGTACGAGGCTCAAAACCGTCAGGTTGGTGAAATCTGGGAAGAAGTCCGGAAATGGAGCTGAGAAGTTGATGTTATCAAGCATGATGACAGAAAGGGATGGGAGTTTGAGCAAGAGAGACAAGTTGAAGCCATTGCTGATTGACTCGTCGTCACTCAGGTTAAGACGGCTAATATGTCCACCACTCTCAGCATCATTGCAACTCACACCCGGCCAGTGGCAGCAGTCAACTCTTTCATCCCATAGCACCAGCTTGGTGGATGCAGAAGAATTGCAAGTGATTTCCCTTCGTATCTGGAGAAGCACAGTCTTTTCATCCAGAATGCACTGACCTGATACCACATATATGCTGAATACATTTGAGAGAAGCAGTATCATGGAAATCCAGGTAAACACCAGAAACTTCATTTTATTTATCACCAGATTTCCTTGTTCTTGAGCTGTATAGTATGTAGAAGAGCTAGCTGAAATTTGTATCAGAATGAAACCATGGGTTTTTGTGTATGAATGGATAGATCTAAGCTAGCATATATCGGGTCAATGTACCAAATATTTGATAGTATATATTCTTTATTAATTATCTGTTACGTTATGTTGTTGCCTAGCTGTTTCACCACTGAAAATGAATGTAAAACAAAAGCATCTTAATTGTGAAAACAAGAATATAATGTGTTGACAGAATGTTTGTCTGATCTTCCCACCACATTCCAATATGGCGGCCGGCTAACATGTTTTATCTTTATTTAACACGAGATTGGGCACCACGTGTGTTAAAAAAATTAAAGAAATGCAGTTTCAGACAGTAGTAAGGATATGATGCAGCTGCAAGGAATGAAAGCAATGTTAGTGTCATTAATGGCAACTATTCAGATTAGAAGATCCAACATGTTCCTTAATGGCAACTATAATATTATAAGATTGTCCAAGCCGTCTCAGTAAGAGGAGGGATTTTTACTAAACAAATTCCAACTTAATCTGAACTCAATCCAGGTAAACATCAGAATCCTCATTTTATCACCAGATTTCCTTGTTCTTGAACTGTAGAAGAGCTGAAATTTATATCAGAAACCATGGGTCGTTGTGTATGATAGATCTAGAATGGGTTCAATAATGTAATATTGCTTATTACTTTAATTAGCATCACATGTAGAATGTTATTTTTATAATGTATGTTAGTTGGTTAGTTTCTTATGAACAAGTGCGATTTCACATTTCATTTAAAAAAGTGCGGCGTGCTCACAGTGCCCGGAGTTGGCCGGATCCACATTGATAATGCATATACATACATATCTGATATATATTCTTTATTATTTGTTATGTTGTTGCCTAGTGGAAATTTATATAATGGACCAGGTCCACCTAGCATTATTCTTCTAATTAAAACGAGGAGGCACAGAATTTATACCTTTAAAGTACAAAATTTCATAACACAAAATGGAACAAAATCATACCACGAGACTCATGTTATATATTTACTTATTTTTCAAATATGATTTAGATACATAATTTTTATAGAGAGAAATTGAATTATGCAATATTGACCCAACTCTTGTTGTAGCCAAAATTCATCCATAAGCATGCTAATGAATGTTGCTAAATAGAAGACATAGTGCTCAGAACGGCAGTGCATCAGCTCGTGGAGGCCATCCCAGACTCCCAGTGAGAGAAAGGAATTTCACCAGTAAAATTATTCCTATTAAGGTCTATATATGATTTCATAATAATAATAATGTTTAATCGCTTTCTCAATTAATCATATTAATTAATATGGATGCCAACAGTGGTCAGATCAGATTGGATGGCAGGTAACAATTATTCTCTTATTTTGAACTTAATGACCCCTCAAGGCTCACTATTGCCCCCCTAATACTTGTACACTATTGGTAAAATTCAAATCATGTACCTTGCAGTTGCAGTTGTTAGCAAAGTAATTCAAAGCTTCCCTTATCCTTGGTTGTCACATTTGTGATGCTCTCATGAATAGTTTGAAGTTCAACTTCTGTGGTGATCTTGTTGGTTAAAAATGACCTAAATATTTATAAGTTGTATGAAAAAAAAAAAAAAAAAGTAACTAAAAACCCACACAGTGATAAATTCATAAAATTTGCATATCCAAGCACAAAATTATTTTATATATATATATAAAACAAACCCCAACATAGAAGCCTACAAACAACACAATCCACACTAGCTCATTAGTTTAGTATGCAATATTTAGAACAAGAGACTAAGATTTGAAACTCAACAGAGGCTGTGTAGAGGTTATGTTTAAAGTGGATAGATGGACTCAACCTTTTGGGGCAAGAAAAAATTTAGTTAGATAAACAAAATTATATCTGCACGGCTTTAGCTCAGTGATTTATTAGGCAATATTTGAAAAAAGAGTCAAGGTTCAAAATTCGGCAAGGATAATGTGGGGATTATGCTCGAAGTGGCCAGTCCCACATGCTCTGTCAGCCCTTAGGGTTATGAAAATCGGAGAAGAGGAGAAGATAAACAAAGTTACCAGATGGATGAGAAGAACATATATATATATATATATATATATATATATATATAAAAGCATTAAACACTGCATTTATGGTGGAGGGGTGGGCTTTCAGCTCTGCCCTTTTGTGAGGTGACTCTTTTTGTCTAATAATGTAAGCATTTATGTTTGCTAGAAATGACAGACATAAAGGGATGAAATGAGTAACAAAGTATAGGGACTGATTGTGCGATCTCTCCCTCAATCACAAGTGTCATATATACATTAGATGCTTTTGCTTCTAAATCTTGTTCCCCCACAATCTCTCTGAAAGAGTATCTTTGAAAGAATTCCATCAATCTTCTTGTTATAATATGATCTCCATTTTCTGGACAGCAAAAGTGGCACAAAGATTCCTCCTAGACCCCCAACAAATCCTAAGCCAATGCCAGTGTAGATCTCAGCATTGTCAGATGATTCTTCCTCCTCTAGTTCTGGCAGTACTGGAGATGCTGGTTCTTTATTGCCACTACAAGACACATGAAGTGGGAATCCACATAGCCCCTTGTTTTCCACGAACGAGCTTTCCCCGAAGGTTTTAAACTGGTTGCCTTGTGGAATCCTTCCAACGAGACGGTTGTGAGATAAGTTCAAGAAGGACAAGAAGGTTAGGCTCACAAGCTGGTCCGGGATATTCCCCGTGAGGCTATTGAGTGACAGGTCCAGTGCTTCCAAATCTTTCAAGTGTTCAAGAGATCGAGGAATATTGCCTGTCAGGGCATTTTGAGAGATGTTAAGGAGACGAAGCAGTTTAAGCTCTCCAACGGTCTCTGGTATGCTCCCTTGGAATTGGTTATTCGAAAAATCGATAGAAGTGAAGAGAGTAAGAATTTTCTGTATATTGTAGTTTCCATTTCCTTTCAGAGAAAGTGAGACTGAGTCTTGATAGTAAACCTTCCAGGCTGCTGAAGTGAAGTGCAAGTAGTTAATCTCTAACTCTGCTGCTTTATCCCTGTCAACCATAATTGCTTTTAGTCCCAAGAACAAATTGGCTGGTAGGGTTCCACTGAAATTATTGGAGGCTAAGTCAATGACCCTTAAGCTTGGCCAGCTGCTGTTTACACCAAGTCCAGGGCAAGAAATGCTCCCGTGAAATTGATTGGAACTTAGTACAAGTATGTGCAGATTCGACAATTTATCGAGCCAACAAGGAAAGGTATCACTTATTGTATTGTTTCCAAGATTTAAGACCTTAAGCTTTGTGCAGTTCACCAAGGATGGAGGAAGCCGCCCTTCGAAGAAATTCTGGCTGAGATCCAATGTCTCCAAAGAACAGCTTTGCAGAAACACTTGTGGTATCTCGCCACTTAAATGGTTCCCTTTAAGATTGATTACGCCAAGGTTGGTGTTATTCTGAGCCAGGCATGATGGGATTGTGCCTTGCAGAGAGTTGTAAGACAAGTCGAGCACTTCGAGAAGGGCTACATGGCACCATGAAGGCGGGATTCTTCCGCTCACTCTATTGTTGGCAATGGAAAAGAAGCGAATATTTGGGAGCTGATCACCAATGTCAGGAGGCATTGTGGAGGAGAAGTTGTTGTTTGAGAGGTCCAAATGCACTGCTGCTCGTGGCAACGGTGGAACCTTTCCGCTTAGCAGATTGGAATTCAGATCAAGGTAATCATGGCGACCGTATTCCATTGGCTCTTGGATGTGTGTAAGATGATTGTGAGAAAGGTTGAGATATCGGACAAACCCATCATTGATTCCCCATATCCAGCTAGGAATTTCCCCGCTTATAGCGTTGCTGGACAGGTCTAGCATTGCCAGTCTAGATTGATTTTTCAGAAAATCAGGAATTTGCTGCAGATTGCAAGAGGCTAATGATAAGAATTGGAACTGAGGGAAGAAGGGAAGTTCTGCTTCACTTATGTTTGTCTCAATTGCCAAGTTGTTATAGGACAAGTCAAGATTGTAAGTACTCTCAAGGTTCTTAAATTTGGTTAGCTGCACAGTACCACTGAATTTGTTCCAAGAAAGCGAGAGCGATGAAAGATCCCGAAGTTGAAACAAGAACGAGGGTATCGGCCCTTCCAAGTTGTTGCTGCCCAAATCAAGATCTGTCAGTGGAGAACTCACATTCTTCTGCAAATCGATTATTCGGCCAGAAAATTTGTTCATGAAAAGATATAAGGTCTGAAGTGATGGCAGGGAAAACAGTGAAGCTGGGATTGGCCCGGAAAATGAATTGTTATTCAAGTATAGAGCTTCAAGATTGTCAAGGCCATCCCAGTGAGAGGAAGGGATTTCACCTGAAAATTTGTTACTAGAAAGGTCTAAAACAGTGAGGTTCTTGGACAGCTTAAATGATGGGATTTCACCTGTAAATTTGTTACTAGAAAGGTCTAAAACAGTGAGGTTTTTGGACAGGTTAAAAGATGGAATTGAACCACTAAACTGATTCCTAGCCAAACTCACATGAACAAGATTGGTAAGCTTTCCAAAAGAAGCAGGGATTGATCCACTAAAACTGCAATCTGAAAGGTCAATATGAGACAACATTCTGAGGTTTCCAATGGACTCAGGTAAATTCCCAGAAAACTTTGTACTATAAAGTGACAAACTCTGAAGAGATCCATTTTCTGGGAAGTCTGGCAAAGACCCCCCAACCATTTCATTGAAACTTAAGTCAACGGTTTGCAGCGTTCGTACCTGGAATACTTTCCGATCAACCGTTCCACTGAAGTTGCAACTCGCGAGGCTCAAAACAGTCAGATTGGTGAAATCTGAGAAGAAGTCTGGAAATGGAACAGACAAATTGATCCCATCAAGCCTAATAACCGAAACCAATCTTAGTTTCAGCAAGAGAGACACATTGAATCCCCCGGTGATTGGCTCGTTGCTGAGGTCCAGGCTCGTAACATATCCTGCACCATTGCACCCCACACCAGGCCACTTGCAGCAGTCATCTCTTTCGTCCCACTGCACCAATTTTGTTGAGGCCAAAGGATCGAAAGTAAGATTACTTCGTATCTGGAGAAGCGAAGTCTTCTGGTCTAGAAGACACTGACCCAATGCACACATTACATTTATTCTGAATAAATTTGAGAAAAGTAGTACCACTGTAAGAATCCTGGTAAACATCAGCACCCTCATTTTATCACCAGGCATATCAGAAACTGAGAAACAGATTTATTAGTTCTTGAGGTGTAGAAGAGCTGAAATTTATATATCTTTTGATTCTCACATAAACAGATCAAAATTGGGTTGTTAGTGTATGAAAGATCTGGCATTGGGTCAATGAAGTACTACTTGTTAGCTTACTTAGAATGACTAAAATATTTCTTCTATATAATCATGAGATCTTTTTATAGATTATCTTGTTGGATCCAATAACACATGTCTGAATTATTTATTGTTCATTCTTGTCTTCTTGCATCCAGCTGTTTTAGTGTAAAGAAAACAAAACACAAATGCATCAGCAGCTTGTAAAAACAAGAAGATACTGACAGCAGAAAGTTTGTGTCTGCAAATGATGTTCCAATATGGCTGCTCATGCTATTGTTTAGAGAAGATTGGGAACCTGAAAGAGACAAGGTTGGTTTCAGGCAGGCAGGAGTGAAAGCAAAGCATGTTTACATTGATACTGAATATTACGCTGAAATCTTGCAATTTTGTTGTCTTTTAGTGATGATGGGAATTGGGCAGAGCCCACATGTTTGTTACAGATTACATGAAAGAAGACAAAGGGAATTAAAAAAATGTTTTGGTCAAACTAAGGAAGCATAACAGATGGGGTAGGTGCTAGGTAGAAGTGTCTAGGGAGGAAAATTGTGCCTTTTTCAAATAAAATAAGAATAAGGGTGAAATAGGTAATCAAAAACTGCACAGGATAATACAATTATGTTATTGAATGATTGGTTAAAAATTTGTAAATTATACAAATTGGATGTAATGTCTTAGTTTAGGAATCAATTATAATCTTTTAAATTTCAATAACCTAATTGCATTATTGTGTGCAATTCGTTAACGGACTCTTATTCTAA
This sequence comes from Ipomoea triloba, assembly GCF_003576645.1. Classification (NCBI taxonomy): domain Eukaryota; kingdom Viridiplantae; phylum Streptophyta; class Magnoliopsida; order Solanales; family Convolvulaceae; genus Ipomoea; species Ipomoea triloba. The sequence continues at coordinate 1,305,027 of NC_044928.1, forward strand.
TAAAATAATACTACACATACTATCAATTTTTACTTCATTTATTAACGAGGTAAACCCCACTCCTCACTATGTGAGTATGTGGCCCTCGCCCTGTGACCCTAGCCGGCAAAGAGCCACAAGGAGGTAAATCAGCCTAGGTTACCCATAGCTGACCGGCACAAACTCAAGGGCTTGAGGTTCGAACCCACGACCTCTCGGCTGCAGGTGTAACTCTCTTACCACTTGAGCTGCCATTATGGGCTTATTAACGAGGTAAACCCCACTCATACATGTTCGAATTCATTCAAAAAAAAAAAAAAAAAAAGAAAGAAAGAAAGAAAAGGAAGTGATCTACTGTTCTTATTATTTTCTTTTTCTTCCATTTTTACTCCATGAGAGTTTATATATAAATTTGTTTGCAGTTCAAATTGATTGATCAAAAAAATATGGGTTTAACAAAAAAATCTATTTTAAAATTTAAGATTTCTGGCCTGAAAAATTAGGTAGTGAAGTATGTGGCAACTGCACATCCTCAGAAACACAGAAACGTATGAAAAAGGAATCAACTTTCCTCAGAAGAAACTCTATTCCAGAACTTCCTTTTCCTCCACACAAAATAAAAAACGAAACAAAAAATTTTAAACAAAAATGAAACAAAATCACCAAAGTTTTCCTCCTCTCCTTCTGTCGCTGGTGAAATCTCCGATATATATAGGTCTGATTGCGTATATATACTCTCACAGAGAAACAAGTAAGAACAAAAGAGAAGAGAAAGAAACCCATCATAGGACATAGTCATATATTGCCATGGCTATTGCTGCTCCTGCTGCTTCGCCTTCCATTCGCATAAGCCATCGAAGTTCTTTATTCCCGAATTGCCCTTCTGTTTCTTGGAAATCCCAGTATCGTCCTCACTCTGTCGTGCTTTCTAGTAGAATCAGAGCAAGCTCCAGTCTTGCTGTTGAACCGGTAATTTTCTTTCTTTGTGGATAGGGAAATGGATGAAGTTCAGTCTTTTTATGGTTTTTGTTAACATGGGAGTGGAGATTAATATTACCCATACTTTTTTTCTTTAAAAATATGAAGACAAATTTAGAATTTCAGGTAATTGGTAAAGAAAAATCTTGAATTTAGGGGCTGATTGTTTTGTGAGAATGGAATTTTCATTTGATCATGGACCAAACTGTTTGGTTAATCTTTGTGGTGTATTTTTGTTACTGTTCATTGCCCAACTGTAATTGAGCATCAATTGATTGATTTTCTGCCTAACTGTATTATGATAAGCTGAAGTTCTCCATTAAACTATGCATCAGTGTTGAGTGCTGAGCTTTGCTTTGAAGTTTTTGGTAGGCTGGAATGAACAAAGTTCTGATCTTTATGCCTTCAAAACTCAATTATTTGAGGGAAAATTACATTTTTTGTGCTTCAGTTATACCCGTGGTATAGACTTAATACTTGAGACTTGAGATATATGCGTAACCATCTTTAACCCTAAGTTAGGGTGTGAAGTGACGATTTTAGTCTTCCAGGACTATTTCAGCCACCAATATATTACCTAACAAAGTGGCTGATTTGGTCCTTCAGGGACTAAAATCGCCACTTTGCGCATAATTTAGGAGTTAAAGATGGTCACACGTATAGGACTAAGTCTATATTATGTGTATAACTGAAGGACCAAAAATGTAATTTTCCCATTATTTGATCTTCTGGAGTTTTGCTGTGGATAGTTCTTCTTGATCCTAAGGTGAATTGAATAGTGTAAATTTTTTCTTTTTCTGATTTTTCAACTCTTCAGAGTTTGATGTTTTGTTTCATGATTATGCTCGCCCCATTGCTTATTAATTTAAGCTCAAATTATGTGGTATACTGAAACCTTGGTTGCGGTCTTGATCATATGCAACTGCTTCATTATTGCTCATTCAGGAGTTAAGTACTCAAGCTCAAACAAGTACAGATGTTGAATTGTTTGCATGCCCAGTTTGTTATGAACCGCTAATAAGAAAAGGTCCTTCGGGTTTTAATTTGTAAGTTCAGACATGAAATGCATTAAAATGATGTTTGCGCATATGCATGAGTGGTTGTTTGACTTCGAACCCTTAACTCCTACAGACCAGCAATCTATAGATCTGGATTCAAATGCAAGAAGTGTAACAAGACATATTCGAGTAAAAATATCTATGTCGATCTTACTGTTACTGCTGGAACAAAGGAGTACAATGAATTTAAACCCGCTAGAACTGAGCTATTCAGGTACAAAAATGTTCTCTGTTATCATATTATGTTTTGATTAAATGAATGACAGTTCTAAGTACAAAGTTCTTTCACTCTACCACTGAATTTAAACTAAAATAATACGAGTACAAATTTTAAATCCCCACTTCCCAGTATAACTGACCGAAAAAATTGAAAGAACTGAAATTTTGTTAAGACTCTTGGTTTTTGAAAAGATATTATATCCAGTGATTGGTGGCCTTGCCTTCTATAGGAGTCCGCTTGTTTCCTTCTTGTATGAGAGAGGCTGGCGTCAAAATTTTAACCGGAGCGGTTTTCCAGGTCCCGATGAAGAGGTAAAAGTTCTTTGATTGTACTTCCAGTCTTGGTAAATCCTTCACAGGTTTAACCAAGTCATGTCTACAAATGCAATTATTTTCTAAAATGATTCACGTGGGTTCTCTGCAGTTTCAAATGGCTCAGGAATACTTTAAAGCAGTTCAAGGTGGTATTCTTGTAGATGTAAGCTGTGGCAGTGGATTGTTCTCCCGGAAATTTGCAAAGTCAGGCGACTATTCAAGAGTCATTGCACTGGATTTTTCTGAAAATATGCTGCGCCAGTGTTACGACTTCATCAAGAACGATGAAAGTATTCTAAACTCGTACGTAACTCCAGCTACAACAAGTTTATACGAGACAAAAGTCGCATTTTCTGAAATTCTCCTTCGCCCAAACCTGCAGGAATCTTGCACTTGTGAGGGCAGATGTTTCCCGATTACCTTTCTCATCTGGATCAGTTGATGCTGTTCATGCTGGTGCAGCGTTGCATTGTTGGCCATCACCATCAAATGCAGTAAGTTCTTGAATTTTTTATGGCTTCTATGCATTCCCTGAAGAGAGTCTTTATATCTGTTGATACTAAGGATCTGATCTCTCTCGCCCATTTGGAACTTGGATTTGAATTTATCAGTATCTTAATTTCGCCCAGAACTGAATCACCCTAATGCTCGATACTTACAGAAACATGTCATTTTCCTATCTTGAAACTTCTTCCTGCTTGGCTACTTGCTTAGATGGGTGTTTTTGCTTTTCGACAAAGTTCAAATAGGATTTTTAAATGAGGAATCGGTTACATCTAACTTTGTTAAAAGACCTCACGAAATTTGATGTTTTTATTTCATCTGAACTTGCGCCAGATTGCTGAAATCAACCGTATCTTGCGTAGTGGGGGTGTGTTTGTGGGAACTACTTTTCTTCGATTCCGTCAATCTACTCCTGCAATACTAAGGCCATTAAGAGAGGTGAGTCACTCATCTTTCATCTTATTTGTCTAATGCTAAGTTTTGTGCATCTAGAAATAGCAACGACAAAGAAAACTCGATGGTTATTATAAATTATAATGAACTAGCATTCCTTCCAGCAAAGAGTAACTCATATCATGCAGTGTCATAACCATATGTAATCGCTAGTTGGATACTTGAAGAAACCTTAATTGCTGTTAGGCAATGGTCATTTGACAGTTAGGGTCGGTTGCACTTTGTTTTTTGAGTGTACTATATGCACGATGTCCTCTCTCGACTCACATGGCCTTTTAGTTTTGTCGGACCCGTTGTAGAATCTGTTGTTTTGCAATATCTGATGTGTATCATGTTCAAGAATCACTTTGGTGTATAATTCAAGTTGAATTTGGAAGCAGAGGGCTTTGCAAGGCTACAGCTACCTTACTGAGGAGGAGATTGAAGACTTGTGCAAATCTTGTGGCCTTGTCAATTTTTCCAAGAAAGTCCAAGAATCCTTCATCATGTTTTCTGCTCAAAAACCATAATCTTGTTTTCTCTTGTTTCATCTTTTTGTCTCTTGTATACCTTGTTCTTTTAATGTTACATCCACTTTGTAAGAAGCAAATAATATAATTAAATACAGGAAATGTTATAATGGCTTAGGGCATCATGTCTTCACCTTTTTTTTTTTTATTTTTACGGGTGATGTGGAAAACTCAAAGTCATTATCTGAAAGTGTGCGTGCATTAGGTATATTTTACTCCTATGTAATAGAGAAGTAAACTACAATAATTAAACTCGTGGTTTTATGTACAAGATTTGTGTTTCACATACTTAACCACCCCTTTTGAGGTTATATTGATGTATTTTGTGTTTTATAATGGAATGTGTTTACAAGCATAGTTTTGTAGGAATTACTGGTTGAGTTAGTAATGATTATGACACCATGTCATATGATGTGAATACTATGTATGTGAATATTTTTTAATCTTGTATCTTAAATAAAAATATTTTTAAAACTCCAGTAATTGAGTTTTACTCCGTACTATATAGACTCTCATTCTCTATTTCATTATTTTTACTTCTTGACATGTCAAGATATAATATGTTATCTTTATTATGAGTCAGAATTCACAAGAAAGTGTCAACATACATCAAACTTTTGTGTGAGAGAATAAAACTAGAGAGTAGAACTTGGAAGTCCAACTAGTATTTTTTATAGGGAGTGAACTTGGAAGTCTAACTAGTACAACTTTTGTGTGAGAAAATAAAACTAAAGAGTAGAACTTGGAAGTCCAACTAGTATTTTTTATAGGGAGTGAACTTGGAAGTCGAACTAGTATGGAGTATTTTTTATAGGGAGTAAACTTGAGAGTCCAAGTAGTATTCTTCCCACAAATTATAGAAAAGATATGATAGAATACTACACAGGATGAAGAACCCAACATACAAATATAGTTCATTCAATTTTATTTAAACATTAAATTTTATTTTGTGACATTAATCAAAACCCACATCTAAATTTGGTTCATATAACTTTGAATTCTTATCCATGGATGAGATGAAAGTTAATGAAAGGGACTCCTAGGTAGTTTCTAGGTTGTCCCCTAGATTTGAGGTCAACATAACCCATACCTAATTAAGGGTGTGTTTGGAAAGCAGGAAAATGACTTCTGGAAAATGTTTTCTGGAAAATGAGTCATTTTCCAGAAAACAGTTTCATTTCCGGTGTTTGGTTGCATTCTGGAAAATTGTCTTTTTGTATTTGGTTCATTTTCTGGAAAATGAATTAAATTATATAATTTTACATTTTAAATTATTTTTTTTTAAATATAATATAATAATAATAATATATAAAATAATAATATTTCTTTTAAAAAGTAACATATGTGGCTATTTTGGCCAAAAAAATTGTTGAAGCCAAATCCGAAAAATGACTTCCCGAAAAAAAATCCGGAAGTCATTTTCCGGAAAAATGGCCTCATTTTCCTTGGTCAATGGAAATTATTTTCCGTTGACTGCATTTTCCAGACACTGTCAAACACCAAAAGCCCGAAAAATGATTTCCAGAAATCATTTTCCGGGCTACCAAACACACCCTAAGTATTATATTCTAAGGGTATATTTAGTTCGCATATGGGAATCAAAATCAAGTTGGGCTTTGTGATCAAAGATTGTAGCATGGGAGGGAATTGTTGGGCGTCGGTCTGGTTAGTCGAGTTCAGTCCCTACTTAATTCGAGACGTGACAATATGCACACACATATAATTAGTAAAGGACAATAATACAATGTACTTTACTGGGTAACCACAAAGTTACAAGTTCGGCTCTTAATATGAGCAGTCTATTGGTTTCTTAGTTTGAACTAGTCAACTATATGTTATAATGCGAGATTAGGAGATTTACCTAGTGCACACTTTTAGACAATACCTGCACATTTCCTTCACGGCTCAGAAAAAGTACAATAGTGTAATGCAATAATGCATATATGTTAAATAAAAATTAGAGCTAATGTCATATGGGGTCCTCCGAGCAGGGTGGTTTTGCCACGGTTAGTTCTAAACTTTAAAATTGACCATTTGTGGTCCTTCGACATTAATTCAAATTGTTACTATTTGTGGTCCAAGTTAACCGTGCATAGTCCTTCAACTTTCAAAATTTAACCAGGTGTTGTCCTCCTAGAAGGACCATGGATGGTTAAAATTTGATAGTTGAAGAACCTTGTGTAAAAATAGTAAAAATTACTATTTTTACTATTTTTAAAAGTCAAATGACTACAGGTAATCAATTTGAAAATTTAAAACTGAAAATGACAAAATTACTATACTCAGAAGATTTCATGTGATATTAACTCGTAAAAATTAATACCACACGAAAGTTGATCGTCAATGAGAATGCGTTGACGATTGACAGCAGGAAATTGTAACTGTAAAACGTGAAATCATAATGTAATGCAATAATGCATATATGTTTGTAAAAATTAATACGACACGGAAGTTGATAGTCAATGAGAATGCGTTTGAAGATTAACAGCAGGACATTGTAACTGTAAAACGTGAAAAATGATTTCAATTCAACTTGAGGTCATTGTCAAAACCTAATTAATTAGCATGGAAATAGAAATCAAGAAAATAAGCGGATACCAAATGTGAGGAAAACACATAAATATAGAGTTAGTTAATTTCACTAGAGGTCTCTTGTCTATGGTGATAATTTTAAATTTAGTTTTAGACTATGTTTTTGTAGTTTAACATCTCAAATTATTATTTTTTGGACATTTAAATCATTCTTATGACTTTTCTATGTCTAGTAAGGACATTTTTGTCTCTTTATATGTTTCTTTTGTTATTTTTCGGGTTTCAACAGGTTTAATTGGTTTAGGACTTTACTAAAAACCGGTTTAAAAATAGGGTTACTAAAAATAAGAGGTTGCCTAAAGTCCTAAACCAATGGTTAAAACCGGAAAATAACAAAAGAAAACTATGAAAAGACAAAAATGCTCTTACTAAAAATATAAAAAGTTATGAGAATGACTAAAAGTGTCCAAAAAATAATAGCGTGGGATGTTAAATGGCAAAAACGATAGTTTATGACTAAATTTAAAATTGTCACAAAAAACAAAGAATCTCGGGTGGAATTAACTCTATAAATATATATCTAAAAAGAGTATTTGTAAATATTTTTTTAAAAAATATGAATAGTTAAGAAAATAATACAAATCATTTTATGGAGTTTTCGTAAGTTATTTTTGGAAAGAAATATTTCTATAATTATCAACTTAGTTTTTAATTAAAATATAAAGTTAATGTCATATGGATAATTCGAGTATAGTGGTTTAGCCACGTTTAGTCCTAAACTTTCAAATTACCACCAGTGGTCGTTCAACTTTCAAATTGTTACCATCCGTGGTTTAAGTTTCTCACTCATGATCCTTCAATTTTCAAAATTTAACCATTTATGGTCATCTTGTAAGGATTGTGATTAAAATTTGATTGTTGAAAGACTATATAATTCATGAATCTCACATGTTAAATGAAAACTTAAATTTGTTGTTGACTTTTTGACTATTTGAATTTATGCATAGACTTTCCATATTACTTTAAGGAGAGTTTGGTTCATATAATGTTAAATTACCTTAAGGAATTAATGTTAGATTGTTGAGAAGGTTAAATTACTGGGAATGTTAAATTTCTGTATTTGATAAAAACTAGGCTATGTAATATAAACATGTTTAGTTGATGATTTGTTGTTAATCTTATTATGGTTATTTTACCTTAATACCCTCATATTACAAATCACCTTGCAAACATGAAAATGTGTCGAACTGCTACAATATAATGTTCTTTCTTTTTCAAATTTATGTTTTTCCTTATATAGTCCTCTTTTATAAAAATAAAATAAATAAAATAAAGTTCAAAATCAAGCTTTCACCTTGATGTTAAGGGCAAAAAATGTAAAATGGCAAGGGAATCTAACATTATCTAAGATGAATAAGCTATGGGAATCACATTCCCTCAAAAACAAAGAAAAATCTGATGTGGAGACAATATTTGATTCTAAAGGAATATTATATAACTCCAACCAAACATAAAAATATTAGATAACCAACCTAATATAACCCTAATTATCTTATATAATCTGAACCAAACACCCTAACTTTGTTCAAATGATGATTTGCCTCATTTTGTTACGGGAAAAGCTTTTTTCTTTGGTATGAGACAAATTTCATATATTAATGCTCTTTGTAAGACTTTTACTTAGACCAATTAAAGAGTTCTATCTTTCCACTCTCCCCACACCCAAAAAAAGAAAGTAAAGTATTATTATTATATTAATCTAAGACTACCGTCCAAAATCAAAAGTTATAAACAAAGTTTGCTTATTTCTTTCAAAAAAAAAAAAAAAAAAAAAAAGTTTGCTTATAAACAAAGTTATATTAGGTTGGTACATGCCACAAACAATTCAATTAGTTCTTGGTTAGTAAATTATAGGTAACTGTACATAATTGACTCATAGTAGTCGCAGTGTAAATGTTTAACTCAATATAATAGGATTTTTGTGGACACCAAATATTGAATTTTCACCAAAAGTTTGTATAAGGCACTTGGGTTTTAGGGTAATTTTTTGCTTAGATTATATTGTTCTTGGCCGGCCTATATTTGTAGTTAACTAGGCTTGATCTACTTCTTACATTTGTAATGGAGAGGTTTGTTCCTGCTTGTATGAGGAGGCTGGCTTTTCTCAACTAATAGTCCTCAACGAGTAATGTGGTATAAAAATTCCTCTAATTTATTCTTATCATTTTTCATAAAAATTCACTAAATAAGTGACGAGATAATATTTGATGATACTACACTATTATACTCCTTGACTTTGCTACGCTCTCAACTTGGGAGTAGGAGGGCTAATGACATGATAATTTGACAAGGTGCTGGATCTGACCTAGTGCACTTGTTCTAACCCATCAAAGCAAACAGTAACGATCAGAGCATATGGAATAGGTTACTAGAGACCACACATTAAGAGCACTGTCTCATCAAAGAGAGGAGTTATGAAAGGTCAGCGCACTTATAGAAGAGTGCGTCTCAATTAACTGAGGACATAGCGTCACTTATTAAGAGGCCGTTAATATAATTATTGTAACCGTTACAAGTTTATAGTATAAAGGGTGACCTCGTGTAGTAAGAGGGGGATCCGATTGACGATTGTTGTACACAGAACTTACTTTTAGCAATATAACTTGTCTCAATTTACTTATACGCATATATATATATATATATATATATATATATATATATATATATATATATATATATATATATATATATATATACTCTAACCATATTTACGGTCAATAAGTAAGTTGTTTCTACGCATTTACAATAGTGAACAAATTTTGTGCTTTAATTACTAAACCAGCCACAGACTTTTTCTTCTTTTTTTTTTTTTAATACTATTGACTCTGTTACAATATATTATCTGTTCATATATACTTATTAGTTGTTACTCTTTCAGAAGAGATACTAGCCCTCTTCATTTACTCACGTTCTTTCTACTTAATTATATATTAATGTATACATATTAATCATGCAGCTACCATCTTTAATTTATCTTTGTACATGCATGCATACAGAACCAAAGTCAACCAAATACTTCCTACGTAATCTGTTATTATATAATTAAATTAGCAGACATGGATCACAATGCCGTTGGTGTAAAATATTACCATAATGTGCCAAAAAGATAGTCAAGGGAATGGACCATTGGTTTCACAAAACAAAAGTGGATGGAACATTATTTTTATAATAGAAAGTCACGAGTTTGATTTTTGTCCACACACACACATACATATATATATATATATATATATATGTCTTCATATAAAAGGTGAAGACTAATTTCAGTCGTCCATCAAGGTTCATCAATGTTGAGGGTTTTAGTAAAAAAAAAATACTGGATCAATTTTTATAATTATTGAATCCCAGAGAACACACCCCAAGAGAAAATAAAGAACCAATCTCAATCTTATATTTGTAAAAATCAAACGGATCATATCAATTTTTTTTAAAAATACGGTGGCATTTTCATAATTATTGTCAGCTTCACTTTGCAACTTAGAACATTATACTATATATGCACTTTGTGCCAACTAAATATGCATTCATGGATAACGTTTAAAAAATCAATAAAAAAGCGAAATGTTAAATCTAAATCGTAAATGTTAAATCCTAAGCAGTAAAAAGTGAATCCTTAAACCAAATAAAACAAAAAATTTCAGTTATAAACTCTAAATTTCAAACCTAAGTGTAATGCATTTTCACATTTTTGTAAGTACAATTTTTTAATACTAAATGTGTATTTTATAACAGCTAACTGTGCATTCTTGAAAAATTATGAGAAATGCAAATTTTAATGTTTTAAATTGCATTGTAAAGTTTGTGATAATTACAAAATATCACTGCGTTTTTAAAAAAAATCTAATATGATATGATTGGTTTGATTATTTCAAATACAAAATTGATATATATTGATTCTTAATTTTCTCTTAAAAACTTGTTCTTATTGGATTATATTCAATACTATATATATATATATAAATATATATACATACATATATATATATATATACATATATATATATATATATATGTATATATATATTTTACATATATACACACACACACACATATATATATATATATACATATATATATATATATACATATATATATATGTATGTATGTATCATGTATGTATGTATAAGCAACCCCTCTTGCATGAAACCGCAGCTTTTCTGACCATATACATAGCATCTAGCATGTAGTTATCTATTTCTGGTAAGGCACCATTTTGAGATCAAATAAAATATATACGAAGATAAAAAAAAAAACAAAAAAAAAAACATATACTCCGTATTATATTGACCTAGTTTGTATCGTCGTTTAATTTGTTCCTAGGTATGCAACTATTGTTAATATATTCCATATATATTGCATGCATGCAGCATGTGTCAAAAAGCATGTAGTTAATTCTCAAAATATGGGTTGACTTGATTGATGATTATCATCTGATCTATATATGATTTAAATAATAATCAATCATTTATTGTGGGTAAGGTGAAAAGGTCCAAATAAACTTTATATATAGAATTTTATAAATGCATTAAAATATAAATGGAGATATCCTAGTTTAGGAAGTTACTTTAATTTGACTCAGTCATCCATATATGTAATAGTACGTAAAAATTGGGAACAAACACACCATGTATAAGAAGTCCTGTGGGAGTCTTATGACTCTGAAAAGATGGGCTTCAATCTTATTAATATATAACTATTATTTTTTTTGGATTACAACAAGAATCTACACCGTACCACTATTCGAGTATCAAATAAGTCTTATTCAAATGTAATAGTTTACAAATCATATAAAATCAACTCTAGTCATGTGTAACTTTTCGTAAATACGTACAACAATATTTATAACTCTCTTAAATACATACATAGGGTTCTAATTGGAAAAAATTGCAACTATTTTGAAACTCTCTTAAATACATATAACTTAGGGTGCGTTTGGTTCGCACATGGGAATCGGAATCGGAATGGGTATCAAATACTTGGTAAAGGTAATGGGTTTTGGTGAAATTATTTAGCATGTTTGGTAGTTGGGTGGAATGGGAATGATTATTAATAGTTGGGGAAGAAATGATGAAGGGAGATGAAACCCTTATCTAATAAGGGTATGGGTTTTGCCATTAATGGGGTATTCCAAACCCATAGTAGCATTCACAAAACCTATAAACCAAACACTAACAATCACTTTGATACTCATACCTTATGCCTAAACCCCCCAACCAAACACACCCTTAGTTAATACAGTATATATACTCTTTTAAATATGTGTGTCCAATCAAGGGTGATGATATTTTCCAAACAAAAAGAGTAAGGTTGTTAAAGTTTATTATTGTTGGTTTATGTACATACTTTGTGTTCCATTGTGTCATTGAATTGAGTTTATAATTGCTAAAAAGTTCGTTATTTATAAATATATTAAATTATTAGATAAGATGGACCAACCTTTTTTTAAAACTAACTAGTTGCATTAACACCTTTAATTTAGTCGTACCTCATATGTATAATTATCTTAATAAATACATAACTTAGACAATACATTAATTATAGGGGCCATCTTCTGTCGGGGTAGGGGGGGGTGAATATGAGGTAGTGACCAACAGCCTCACTCTAAACTCGTCCTCAACCAAATTCTTCCATTTTTTTGTTGGTAAATTCACGGGCTGGTCTAGGGGAAATCGTCACTTGTGGAAACCGAACTCGGATTCTCCCGAAATTCTTCCCCACAAAGAGAGTTCATTTGCTACTTGAGCTATCCCATTGTGTTTCAATCCACTTTCATCTGAAAAAGAAAGTTATCATCGATTTGTCAACTATATGTCTATATATATATGTATATATGTGTGTGTCCTGAGGGGGGGTAGGGGGGGGGGTGATTATGAGGTAGTGACCAACATCCGCACTCTAAACTCGTCTTCAACCAAATCCTCCCAACTTTGTCATCTTGAAGGATCTTATGCAAAGAGATCGGGAGCGCAAATTCACTTTCATCTGAAAAAGAAAGTTATCTTCAATTTGTCAACTATATGTCTATATATGTATATATGTGTGTCTCCTACCAAATTAAAGATGATAAGAATATGTTTGGAATGGATGAAGAGGGGCTCAAGTTTATTGTTGTTGATTTATATGTTTATTTTGTCATAGTCTAATTATGCATGTCATTATTTGAGTTTATAATTGTTAGAAATGCTCACTATTTATCATGAGGATAGACATGCAAGCTAGGAGTATTATAATAATAAAGACTAAAGACCAGCCCTGCTCCCCCCCCCCCCCCCCCCCCCCCCCCCCCCCCCCCCCCCCCCCCCCCCCCCCC
>NC_044928.1:1318394-1344834 GCF_003576645.1 Ipomoea triloba
CCTCTCCCCCTCCCTACCTCTATATAAACCAAACCAAACCATCAATCTTTCTTCACAAACCCTTTGAAGCCAAGAAATTAGAAGAGAAAAAAGCACCCCCAAAATGGCCTTAGACAAAAACCCAATAAGTCCTACTTCATCACCCTCTAGTGCAAGGCTATGGGAAGAAAGAATAAGCAATGTTTTCAAGAAAGAATCTGAAATTCACTTTGATCATCTCCCACCCCTTTGTGTTTTCCAAGTCCCAAAACTTTTGATTCACCAAAACCCCCAAGCTTACACCCCTCAATTGGTAGGCATGGGGCCTTACCATCACCTCATGCCCGAGCTCTATCACATGGAAAGGTACAAGCTTGCAGCCATTAAACAGATTCTTGACCCCTCACAAATCCTCAACTTCCAACACATTGTTGTTGATAAGTTGAAGCAAATGGACACCATGATTCGCGCGTGTTACAGCAGGCTCATGGACCTCCAAGAAGGCACTTTGGCTTGGATTATTGCCATTGATGGCTTGTTCTTGATCCACGTTTTGCACACTCTTTCATCGTCCTATGATTCTCGAGGTGACAATATTCTCACCCGGGACATAATCCTCCTCGAGAATCAGATTCCTGTCGTTCTTCTTAAAGAAATCTTGAAGCTGCTTGAACTGTCATCACCATTCCATGAAGAAGTACTATTCTCGATGTTGATGAGGTTCTGCGAAGCGCATTCGCCATTGAAAATCTCAATGGAATCGAGGAATTTCAATGATTCCAGACAACCTCTGCATCTGCTAGACCTCATGTACCATTTGATTGTCAAGGATAAAAGTCCAGAATCCTGTTTTGAGGTTCCAATACAGGAGATACAAAAAGGCAGCTCTGAAACCAAGCTGATTGTCAATGAAGAAGAAGAAGAAGAGGACAATCAAGATCAAGACATGTTGGAAAACATTGAGGAAATTATAGATTTTGTGGAATCTGTGGGTCCTAAACCCACTGGAAAGATTATAAAGCCAGTTAAGGTTGTCACAAATGTGATTCCATGGACAACCATTTCAGGCCTATTCAGGACAGCCACAAAGATCGATGGAGACGATGAAGACGAGATAACAATCCCTTCAGTGGCGTCGCTATGGCGCTACTCTCGTGTCAGATGCTCCCCAATTCTGCAAGGGGGCATCTGCAACATTAAATTCGACGAACACGAAGCCACCCTTTACCTCCCAGTCATCACTCTAAACTCATGCTCAGAAGTTATCCTGAGAAACCTTGTAGCATACGAGGCTTCCATGCTCAAATCAACCTTGGAATTCGCGAGGTACGTCAATCTGATGAATGGGATTGTGGACACTGCAGAGGATGTTAGGATACTGAGGCAAAATGGGGTCATCAAGGCCACTCTCAGTGACCAAGAAACTGCAGACCTCTTCAATGGTATGAAAAGGTTTTTCACAAAACCAGATAAGAGGTCCAACATTGAGGTTGCTATCAAGAAGGTGAATGAGTACTATGATAGGAGGATGGTTGTGAGGTTCTATAGGAGGATGAAGAAAAATGCAGATATCTCATGGAAGATTTTAGCTCTTGTTTCATTCATTTTAACCCTAGCAATGTTGGCCTTCCAAACATTTTGTGAGTCCTACAATTGCAGCAGATTTTGGGGGCTTAAATGATTTCTTAGCCGTACAAGACAACCTATGGTATACTCTGATCTGATCAAACCTTTAGTATTAAGTCAACAACTAGAGCTAGTAGCATATGCTTAATTTTATTTATTTATTTATTTATTGTTATGAATGTGTATTGTTGAATGGTAGTGGTAGGGTCAAATACTTACAATGTAAAAAATTATAACTAATAGTGAATGTGAAATTTTATTTAATTATTATACTTAAGATTAAGCGTTTATTACTACACTAAAAGTTATAGCTAATAACAAAAACACAACTTTATTTTATTATTATACTTTTTTTTTTGAGCATAAATATTTTATTATTATACTTAGGTAGTTACATATCCATTACAAGTTATAACTTTTGACATAGTGATAATTATTTGACTTGACAATTGGTACAAGAGTTTTGAATCTTATTGAAATCCAATGTTTATTAGGTAGTAGACCATGGTTCACACAGCTGGATCATGCATATAGTATATTATTTTTATACATAAGGTACATTATTATTATTTTTTTTTTTGAGATAATAAGGTACATCATTTCTATGCATAATTGTACATTATTTCTATGCATAGGGTACACTATTTTTATACGTAATATTCATTATTTAAATGTGTATACTGTATAAAATAGTATGAAAAAATTGTTTGAATGTTCATTATTTATATGCATAAAATTCAATTTTTGTGTGCATACCGTTCATTATTTGAACATGTACAAATTGACTAAAGTTTTAAGCTCATTTTTGCTATATGTGAGGTTCATTATTTGTAATATTTTATTTCTTTGTAGATCAGAGTATAACTACTGGACTTATTCACATCTACCCCTCCCCCCTCCTTTACTTAGAATATGATATTGAGTAACTCTAAATTTACTATTTGTATGCATGTGTATATTTTAATACATGATTCACATATCATGAACCACAGTAAAATTTGCTAATGAAATCATATTAACATATACCTATTTAATTGAAAAATATAGTAATCTAACCGCAACTTATATTGTGGATCATGGACTAAAACGGTGTCGTTTCTTTTAATGAAAAGAAACGGCATTCGTCAGCGCCGTTAGGAGTAAAGTAGCTCTACATTAGTGTAACATATTTAGTTTCATTTTATATATATACTGCGGTTTTCTTTCAACACAATTACAGTTTTTTTCGATCTAATTAAAATTTCATTTGATAATATAAAAATAAATGTGAGACAGTATCATTTGACATAAATTGTAATTTCATTTATGGAACTTCGTTAAAATGTGACGACAATCATTTCTTTACTTAAAGAAATTGTGCCTTTTTAGATGATGATTCACGATATAATATCGGTAATCTAACAACCAGATGAGAATGGACATATTTGTCGGGCCACAATAAAACAGGAAACCGACTAACCAATTGCATAGCTAGCTAGCAAGTTAGAATAGTATTTATCACCCTATGGGATAATATTTTTTAAGTCTTGTTTTGAATAGATCCAAAATGTGGCTTTCTTCTTTAAATACAAAATTAAAACATTGTTTTATCAATCTTATTCAGTTTCATCATCCTGCGCAGGATGATGCATTTGATTAAGATTGGTAAAACAATGTTAGGCATGACTTAATTACAAATACAATTAAATTTTATTTAATTAACAAAATTTTTATCTAATCATACAAAAATAAAGTTGTAGTCAACTTACACACGTATAATGATAAACACGCTAAATGATTCAGAAATATTCTTATAATATTTAAATCAGTAAGGATGAACTTGATTAATTTATGTCAATATGTGGATGCACAATTTGAAACGTGCAAGTATGTCCGGTTAGTAGAATCGTCAAAACGAGCTAAAATCTTTTGTATCTCCTGTATTGGAACCACAAAACCGTCAAATGGAAGGTTTTGACGGGGTGGGTTGGCAGGGGCCGCCTAGGCACCTAGTATGTATACATTATTAGTATTATTGTATATATATACACATCATTTTATATAATTATATATAAAAATATATGTTAATTTATTTTTTAATACTGAAAAATGTAATTTATTTTTTAATACTGAAAAATGTATTAGTAAGTAGTACATTGTATATATTATTTGTAATTGCCTTATAGATTCACATATTATGTATTTGATTATTTATTACGATTATTACTATATTAGTTATTATTGTGTTCAACAAATTACAAATGCATTAATATGTTTAAACTATTTAAATTATTTTAGTATACACTTATTAAGTTTTTCATATTAATTTTTATTTAAATTTAAAACGCTTTAAATTTGGTGGGCCCGCCAAGACCCGCGAGCCGGGCTGGGCCAACCTATTTTAGGCTAGTATTTTAGCGGACTTTTTAAACAGCCCACGCCATATGACGGGCTTTGATAGGTCCCGTTCCGTGGGCCCGTTTCTATAGGGTTAGATAATGAACAATAATTTAATATAATGGATTTCTTTGACTCAGTGCACATTGAGCATCAGTTTTCTTGTGTTGAAAGTTAAAACCCCCTAACAAAATAGTGTCGATGAACACAAGCATGAGCTTTAAAATTTCAATCTAATTTGATTGATGTGTGTTTGGCCTACGGAATGCATATCGCATGCTATTTTTTTGAGCAAATACAAAATTTGGTCCCACTACTATCAAAATGACAATTTTGGTTCACATGTTTAATTTCTACCAATTTTGGTCACACGATTATTGTTTTAGTACCAATTTTCATCCACGACTATTATTTTAGTGTCAAAATTTATCGCGTCAGTCACTCATCCGTTTAAAATGTGCAAAACTCTAAAATTGTTAAGGGTATTTTCATCATTTTCAACTTAATATTCCAATTTGAGTATGAATAAGTGGATTTAAGTTCTAAGATCGATCAAAATTTGCAGTTTACCTTAATTTGAGGAGAATTGTAAATTGTGATTGATCTTAATTAGGGCTTAAATCTCTTTATTCATGCTCAAACTGGGATATTATTGAGTTGAAAAAGGACGAAAATACCTTTAAAAATTTTATATTTCGGCACGTTTTAAACAGATGGGTGACCGACGCGATAAATTTTGACACTAAAATAGTAATCGTGGGATCAAAATTGATACTAAAACAATTGTCGTGGGATCAAAATTGGTATTTACTCATATTTTTTTTTCTTGACTAACTAAGTTTCCTTCCCAGTAAGCAGTAACAGTATTCCTTAAATGCGACCATGCGTCCATGCATATATTCCCTCCATTTGTTGAACTCCCTAACAAAATAGACAAATAGGTGCGTTGAATAGAGTTTGGTTTTTGTAAAAAATTAAAAAATAATTAAAAAATAGGTGCATTGAATACAAGCATAAATTTTAAAGTTTCATAGTTGCTTGATGTGTTTTGCCCCACAGAAAGCGTATCACATTTTTCTTTTTATGGACTAACAAGCTTCCTTCCCGATAACAAGATTCCTGGTGTTTTCTATTTTTCCATCAATTAAAGTTTTGAAAAAATATTTTCAATCAATGTATTTGATGTGAATAACTTTTTAAATAAAATTGATTAACATGTTTGTTGTTATATATTGAAAACATAAGGTTTAAATTATTCAGACAAATAATTAAGATGTTTGGTTTGTTTAAGCTTTTCAATTTTTATTTTTAAAAAAAAACTATAATACTCCATCCGTCTCATTTTATGTGTCGGATTCGTTTAACGACGATCTTTAGCTGAAGTTATTGATGGTAAGAATGTTATTGGAGTATATTTGATAAGTGAATAACAATAGTTGAGTATATGAGTTTGCGTGTAAGAGAACCAGAGAGCCCCCATCCTCTACACCAGATCTACTACTTATACTATGTGTGTAACTAATTAACGGCTCTGATCTTCTTCTAGTGAGTGTAACAGACTCGAATAATAATGGTGGGATCTAGTGTGAGTAAGAAAGACAAGCCTATGGGATCTAGTGTGAGTAAGAAAGGCAAGCCTATGGGATCTCATCTTGAGCCATGTTTTGTATAATCTCAACTTAGCACTTGTGCACACAAGGCCCTCACCTAATCTAATAATTTTGGTACTTGGTTATTGGCTTGAGAAGGGAGCTCATTTGTAAGACCGAGATGATTCTTGAAATCGGCTTGGTTGTCACGAGTTTTTTTCTGGATTGTTTGGTTGTACAGGGAGGAAATGTAATTAATGTTCATAGCTTGGAAAGTAACTTGTCCTTAGTCTTTGCTTGAGGACAAGCAAAAATTCTAGTGTGGGGGAGTTGATAGCTCTATTTCTAAACACCTTTTTACCCCCTATTTTATCTATTTTTGTTAGCTAAGTGTTAATACTTGAGTAGGATTTATTACCCGTGATGTTTTGTGACTAAAAGATAGTCAGCCGGCGAGCAAACACTACCGGAAAAAATACCACAATTAATCGGATAACACTCAAGATAGCCTCCCTAAAAACTCTAGTGTTTTCTATAGTGGATCTAATCGACCGTTATATCAAGGTTCACGATAATTACATTAAATGGGCTAATTAAGGATATTAAATGCTCCCATTTAGTCTCTAATCGTGGGATGTTTGTTGCCCTAACACTCTGTGGTTGTGAACTCTTTCTGCTGACTGGTTTTGAGACCCAAGCCAGCCGGTATTCTCACCTGACAGAATCTTATAACCGGTCCGCTTCTCTCGGTATGCTCTGCTGGCTCTTTAATCTGACCAGACTTGCTCAGTCACCTAGTCGACCCTCCAGGATGACCGATTGGGTCAGTTATCCACCCGGTCGGGATCAAACTTTAGCATACTATCAGGCTGTACTAACCACTCTACTGCTCCAAGGTGATGCTTCCGATTGATCGATCAGACGGTTCTGTTAGAGCGGTTATTCCTTTTTTTTGTCCGAGGGGCTCACTCATCCTTCCTCCTTTGTCATTCTGCTCCACCCGTCCGACCCCATAACTCGTTCGGCCTCGACTTATATCCCATCAACTCGTTTGTGTGTTTTTGTGTTTATAGGTGAAATTCCCTACAACGAGTAGCAAAGGAAGCATATTGGGTTGCATTGGACCAATTTTTGTAGCATAGGATCCCACTCAAGGAGGGAGAGGAGCAGTGGAGCGCAAAACGGGCACCCGCATGGGCCGTGCAGGTGATCGTGTGTGCCCGTCCTGAAAACTGTTCTGCGTCACCAACACGACCCCCTACACGGACCGTGTAAGGGGGCCGTTTAAATTCTGTACTGTTCTGTTTTATGCGTTTTTCAACTGCAATTTTGTTAATTCTGAACCCTAGCTAGCTTAGTATTATTCTCTCTCACTCCTATAGCCATTGTAGCTTAAAATAGCATAGATCTACACCTAGATACACATTGGAGGCTTTATTTTGTTGATTTGGACTGGATTCCACCAACTCTTCCTCTACATTTAATAGAGAAATGTCTATTTCCTTTCTTTCTCTCCTCTTTTAATTTATTGCTATGCTTATGATTTCCTTTCTTAGATTTGCTATGTTAATGTTTCCTATGAGTGAGTAGTCACCTATTTGGGCTAGATTAGGGTGTTATTGCTCCTATTGATGCTAGAAATGTAGTTATTGCATAAAGGGGAAGAACAAACCCACCTAGGGTTCTTGAGTTTGAATGAGGTCTTGATTTCTCTTGTGATAATTGATACGTAGCAATTGTTGCTTGTGTTTGTAGAGTCTTTCATCTCAATGGAAGTTGGATGGAAGACTTTATTAGCCTTCCCAATTTCAAACCCATTTTCCTTCTATAAAAATAGGGGTAGATTGGGGCTAAAAATGCTTTTGTTCTTCAAGAACTTGGGTTGATACACCACGAAAGTAGGGCAATCCTTATTCTAATCCTTGTTTTACTATGAATGTGGCTAGTTTAGGCTTTATTAGTGCATTTGCCTCAAAACCCTAGGTGAATTGATTCTTCCCCTAATCTCAAGTTGTTAATGCATCAATAGAGCAATACCTCTTGTCTAACACATCTTTTCCAATTGAAGTTTCTTGTTTTAAAATTGCTTTCCCTTATCCAAAAACCCAAAAACATCTAATTTTACTCACACCTTAAACCAATATAATGCTTGCTTGGATCCTTATGGATTTCAATACATTGGTGAGTAGAACCTAGTAAACATTCAAGTACGCGCCGTAGTCCCAATCCCCTGTGGATTGACATTACCCATTCATTCTCACCATCACGCGTACCATACACTAGAACCTTAAATAAAAAATACATTTTTAATATACTAAAAGTACATCATTTGTATACATAAAATACATTATTTAAAAGTACATAATTTTTTTATATATTATTAAATAATGTATATTTAATACAGAAATTATATACTTTTAGTATATTAAAAATGTATATTGCATTCATGGTTCACATAGCTATGTGGACCATGATCGATACAATAATTTGCCAGGGGGTGTGGCTAGGGCGGTTAACGAACCGAACATAAACAAATGGAGGTTATTCCTGTTTGTTTGTTAAGGATTTTGGAGTGTCCGTGTTCATGTTCGTTTGTTAAGATTTTTGAAAATCATGTTCGTGTTCGTTTGTTAAGTGCTCATTAGTGTTTGTTAACGTTCGCGAACATGTTCACGAACGTGTTCCTTAACGTTAACAAACACGTTCACGAATGTGTTTGTTAACGTTAGCCTAACATATATGTTCGTTCACGAACATGTTCGTGTACGTTCATGAAGAGGTTCGTGAATACTTAATTACCAAACACATGTGCATGTTCATGAACATAATTTGTTCGTGAACAAGACATAATCTACGTTCACAAACAATAACCAAACAAACAACACAACTATATATGTTTGTGAACATTATTAAACGAACACTTAACGAACTTGTTCGGAAACATTACTTAAACGAACATAAACGAGCTTGTTCGCGAACATTATTAAACGAATACAAACGAGCTTGTTCACGATCTCCGATCTTTCCACTGTTCAGACTCTATTCGTTTATTAATCGAGCTCTAAATTTTGTTTGTTAATGATTGTTTATCTTAACAGACGAACGAACAAGAGCAGATTATGGAAAGTTTTCTTGGCTAACACCCCTAGTTCTGGCTTATTCCTATCCGTCCTCCTTGGCCCAAAGTTTGCTGCAATGGTAGGACCCACAAAATGTTTGGAAAGCCAACAGTGCGAGGGTTAAAATGAATGAAAGTACAGCAAAAACTTTCCACGTCATGTGTGCATTTTTCTTAATCTTCCTATAGACCCTGACGATCATCCTCAAATCATAGAAGTCATTGGTCTTCTTGATGGCAACCTCAATGCTGGATCTCTTATCTGGTTTTGTGAAAAACCTTTTCATACCATTGAAGAGGTCCGCAGTTTCTTGGTCACTGAGAGTGCCCTTGATGACCCCATATTGCCTCAGCATCCTAACATCCTCCGCAGTGTCCACAATCCCATTCATCAGATTTACATACCGCGCAAATTCCAAGCTTGATTTTAGCATGGAAGCCTCGTACGCTACGAGGTTTCTCAGAATAACTTCTGAGCATGAGTTTAGAGTGATGACTGGGAGGTAAAGTGTGGCTTCGTGTTAAGGACTGCAGATGACTGCAGATCCCTCCTTGTAGAACTGGGGAGCATCTGATACAAGCGTAGCGCCATAAGGACGCCACTGAAGGGATTGTTATCTCGTCTTCGTCGTCCCCGTCGATCTTCGTGGCTGTCCTGAACAAACCTGAAATGGTGGTCCATGGAATCACGTTCGAGACAGCCTTAACATGTCGTGTGTGTTTTAGACCTATAGACTCCAGACCATTTATAATTTCCTCGAAGTTTTGGAACGTGTCTGGATCTTGGCCATTGTGTTCTTGAGCTACAATCAACTTGGTTTCAACTATGGCTTTTTGTTGGACAGAAATCTCCTGAATTGGAACCTCAACCACGCTGCAAGAACCTTGATCCTTGACAATCAAATGGTACATGAGATCTAGCAGATGCAGAGGTTGTCGGAAATGATTGAAATTCCTAGTTTCCATTGAGATTTTCAACGGCGAATGGGCTTCGCAAAATCTCAACAACATCGAGAATACTTCATCATCACTGGGAGGTGATGACAGTTCAACTAGCTTCAAGATTTCCTTAATCAGAGCCACAGGAATCTGATTCTCGAGGAGGATTATGTCCCGGGTGAGAATATTGTCACCACTTAGACATCCACCTCGAACATCATAGGACGATGAAAGAGTTTGCAAGACGTGGATCAAGAACAAAGAATCAATGGCAATAATCCAAGCCAAAGTACCTTCTTGGAGGTCCATGAACCTGCTGTAACACGCCCGAATCATAGGATCCTTTTGCCTCAACTTATCAACAACACAGTGTTGAAAGTTGAGGATTTGTGAGGGGTCAAGAATCTGTTTAAGGGCTGCAAGCTTGTACCTCTCCATGTGATAGAGCTCGGGCTTGAGATGATGGTAAGGCCCCAAGCCTATCAACTGAGGGGTGTAAGCTTCTGGGTTTTGATCAATCAAAAGTTTTGGGACTTGGAAGACACATAGGGGTGGGAGATGATCAAACTGAATTTCAGCTTCTTTCTTGAAGATATTGCTTATTCTATCTTCCCATAGCCGTGCACTAGAGAATGAAGTAGAATGTTTTGGCTTTTTCTCTAAGGCCATTTTGTTTTTGTGTTTCTTTTAATTTCTTAGCTTCAAAAGGATTGAAAAAGTTATATGGTTTGGGTTGGTTTATATAGAGGTGAGGGGTGGGGATCGGATGGAAGCATCGCAATAAAAACACAGCAACAATAGTAGCTAGCCTAATTACTAGTAGGTTTTTTTTTTTTTTTTTCACGAGATATATAAAAAATGATATATAATACTCCATAGTATTGTTTAAAAACGTCTATTTGCTCTTTCCTTACGAGGAGAATAACTATTATAAGCTTGTACAGGTTTAGTTCATTGGTTCATAATATTTAGAACAGGATAAACTTTGAAACTCAACAGTGACAGTATGAGATTATGTCTAAAGTGGGCAGATTCTCCTTTGTGTGCACCGACATTTGACCTTGTCTATTGAGTCACTAAATTATCGTGATTTATATATATCCTCCCAAATGTTGTGCTAGGCTAGAGTACAAGGGCCCTTAGGGTTGGGAATTCAACCTTTTGGTGCAAGATAGCTATTCTAAGATACACTTGGCTATTTTTAGTAACATAATTAGTTTATCAGTCAATTTTGACTTCTTAACCACTATTAGCTATTTGACTAATTGGTTATTCATCTTTTTGTAACAACTTATTACTCTAAAATACAGAAATTCAAAAAGTTGCTCAAAACAGTTTTTTCGATAAGCTTTTTGCATGTAAGTTTTTTCGATAAGTTTTTTCGATACTCTCAAAGGTTATTTTGCATGTAATTAGATATTAGCTAACAACTCATTTACCAAACATCTTTCTACAACCAGCTAATGCAATCAACAAGTTAAACCCGCTCACACAATCCACTAACAGCTATTTTTCAAACACCCCCTTAATATTAATTAAACTATTTTTGAGTTCATAAGAATAACACTAGTTACGACACGCGCATTGCACGAATAATTCAATGTGCAATGTGTATTTTTAAATTAGTGTTTCAGAATTTATCAAAGTATCATTTGATATATATCATGACGTATATCAATGCAATATTATCAAATTTTTCATAAAAGTAAATATTTTGAGAATGTATAACTATGACCTGCGGTAGAAATGTTGGATTAACTGGTGCAATAGCAATTTTATAGAGAAGCACATCCACTGGATAGTACCGAAGCGTAGTTTTTGCAACACAAAATCTTATTAATTATTGGTGTGATCTATTTTTTCTCTTGTTGATACTTCCGCCATAAATGAATTATTGATTTGATCTAGTCCCTTGGTGTGCTTCACTGCAATTTTAGTGACTTGACACAGTGCACCTTCAAAAATAGAACCAAATCCTCCTTCACCAAAAAGACAATGATAATAGAAATAGTTTCTCATCTATTTTAAATATATGCTCTAAATTAGGTGTACCGTTTCATCAATGTCCAATGTGTGATTCTAATTATTTGACTAAAGTTCATGTTAAATTTTATTTTGTATTTTTTAAATACACTCTAACATATTCATAGTATATGTTTATCAATTATGTCAATTTTGATTGGATGGGGTTTGAACATAAGACCTTATAAAAATCAATAAGAAAGTTAACAATAATAAATAGATAACGGAATATTCCATTACTAAAGTTTACACTAACAGAATGCATGAGTATTTAGGAAAAGCAAATGATGTAATAGAGGATAAGATAGAAAGAATAATAAAAAAAAAATACTAAAATCAAAATAATATGAACCATTCATTTCAACAAACAATTACACCAACATTTTTTTAAGTTTCTTTTAGGGACTTAACTTTACTGGCTCATATTAGATTTGTATTTGTTGATTAGAAAAAAAAAAACAAAACAAAAAAGATAAAGGTATTTCTATCCTTTGATTGATTGTTCTCTTTTTCTTCTTTTATCCAATCAAACATTATAATAAAATTTATTTCGCCACCAAACTACTTTTATTGGCTCTTATTAAATTTGTATTTGTAGATTAAAAAAAAAAGATAAGGTATTTCTATCCTTTGATTGATTGTTCTCTTTTTCTTCTTTAATCCAATCAAACATTATTATAATAAAATTTATTTCTGCCTCCAAGCAATTAATAGCAGTTAAGTGGCACCCTTCTTCTCCGAAAAAGGTTAAAGACCTCTCAATAGCTTAGTAGACATGACCAAATGTTGGTGCGCACAAAGGATCTGCCCACTTTGAACATAATCACAACACTGTCACGGCTAAAATTTAAATCTTGATATTTTCTTTCAAATACTGCTTACTAAACCAGTGAGCTAATAAGCCGGTGGAGGCAGTTAAGTGGTACCCAAACAAAGCCAACGGTTATCAATAAAGGATGTCTTAGTTTATATATGGCTGGTTATTACTGGCCTAAAAATGGTTGAGTATTGAGATTCTTCTCTTGTGACAAAAAGAAGAGTCTTTCTCATTATCTTACTTGGTTGCTTGTGCATGGTTCTAATTTCTTCTACGTGGCTATGTGCCAATGTGTTATTGTTAGTTGTTAGCCAAGCTATGTCACTTTCGCGGTTAGTTTTGGACCGGTGGCTTTTCTTTCGTGTGTTAATTACTTTCTAGCTAAGCTAGCTTGTTCACATGATGAGAACTGGATAAATTGTATTAGATAAACAGTAGTTATAAATATACATCAGATTGTGGGAGTCTAGAATGAAAACTGTATAAATTGTATTAGATGAACTGACTCAAATACACAGAGTACTAATACACGTCTCTCCTCGCTTCTTGTTAACTACGAGTGCGTTGGAGGTGCGTAGAGTATTACTGACCCAGTGTACTACACTTATATCTTAGAAGTTGAATTGCGCTTTTCATCAGGGCCATTCCATAAAAAATAGGGGCCCTGTCTAATAGTTTAATCGGGACCTTCACTATTTTTGTTTCGAGATGCAATCTAAATTTTTTTTTAAATCAGATGCAATCTAATTAAATATAAATATATAATAGAGTAAAATTGCAATCTGAATATAATAGAATAAAATAAAAAACACAAAGATAATAATAGAGACACAAAAACATAGGGGAAGAGAGATTTTTTTACCATTTAGATTTAACTATAATGATACAAAGAGATATCTTATTTATAAAAGTAAGAAACATAATAAATAAAAAAAAGACATACGGAGTATTAAATATAAAAATAGAAGTCTAGAATATCTCGAAAATCTATATATAATTAAGGTAATTGAGTTCAAATCCATATAGACTTCAAGTTATTGTATCTTATGACAAAACTGAAAAAGTAATAAAACAATTTTGTGTCTAAATATAATGCATAAAATTCAACAAAGAAAAAAATATATTTCAAAGTTTAATTTAAAATTAGTTGCATTTTCGTGCCTATTTACACTCTCACAGTGATGGGAGTGGGTTAAAGCCTCAGTGGAGACAACTGTTGACTCTTTGTGTTTCAGTAGGTTGAGAAAGTAGCTATGAACAGATACTACATTGTAACAGAGTCAATAGTACTAAAAAAAACATATTTATTCACCCAAATCTTGTCAATTACTTGTAAAATTTTATTTTCACTTACAATTAAAACCAATATATAGATTCTAAAAAAATATTTATCAAGTATAGAAAATATTGAACTATATATAAAATATATATTTTTTAAAAATTGGGCCCCAAAAGCTTTTCATAAAATTGGTGAGGTCGCATTGTTCACACGTTAAGACGCGTCCACACTTGATTACTTGAACTCTACCATATATGTGTGTGTGTGTGTGTGTGTGTGTGTGAGATTAGGTTCAAATGAAAATCTCTGTTATTGTATGTGCACCATTGATTTTGCTCGATCTTGTGATTTATATATAAGATTTTGATTTTTGACTTGGTAAATTTACATCAGTGCACCACATAACTGCACCACTCCTCAGATCTCGACCGTCCAATCTCACATCTCAACAGTGCATTGGAGTTCACAAGGTCACATACAAGCAATGGTTCTCACCTGAACTACTGCACATATGTGTGTGTACTTGCGTTCCCATGAGAATACCCTTCCACACAGGGCCGGTTTTTTTATTTGCGTGGCCCTGTGCTGGTAAATAAATGAGGCCCTATCAAAGTATAAATAAACTGCGAATTAAAGAAAACTGATTCGCGTGAATATTACGGAGTAGAATTTTTTTTGAATAATACGTAGTAGAATTTAGATCAGTCATGAAAACCTAATTTTGAGCCATACATATACTAACTATTAGGTTAGAGCTGGACTAGGGGCCTCCAAAATTTTGGGGCCCTGTGCTATTGCTCATCTTGCACGCCCAAAAATCCGACCCTGCTTCTACATAAAAAATATAGACAAATCTTAGTTGTAGAAAATAAGTGATTAACGGCTATTATTAAAAGTTAACACACTGAATTCATGTACATAAACAACAATCCAAATCCCCATAAATATCAATTAAGGGAAAATCATTCAAGCAAAATTCTAAACTTCCATCCAAATAGGTAAGCCATCAACAAAATTGGAGTTTCTATATTATTAAATACTTTCATTTAAATAATAAATTATTGTTATGATTATTAAATATAACAAAATTTTATTGTTTTGTTAATGTTTCGTGCTTTAATTTAGCGAGACAAACACGTGGAGGAGAAGACAATATAATGGGTGTTTTGTTATGCTCTAGGCAACTATGTACACTGTAGAATGTAACCAGAATCGCGTGCGTGCGCACGTCACACTTATATATTATTACATTGTGCACACTCTAAAGTTACATTGTGCACACATTCATATTGAAATGTACACGTACACATCATGCACCACCACAAGCAAATGGTATAGTACACACACGCCGAGTTTACAATAAACACACATCATATGAACACAAAGTGAGCACTAGGCCACGACGAGGTGCACACATATGACAAAGATCCAACAGCGAGAACTGAAAGTGAAAATGCACACCTACGAAGGTCACAGTAAACACGCCAATACATTGCCTGCGAAAACTACACATAGGTCGATCACAAATATGAACAATATTATATTATACTCAAAGAAGAGATAATTAAAAACGCAAAAATAAACTTGAGTCTATAGTTGCATAAAAGAAACATAGAAGAAGAAAAATTCAAAACAAGATAGATAAAGAACTACTCCACATGAAGAAGAAGTGTATATCAAGAAGGAAATCCAAACCTACATAAATTCCTTTCCTAAAACTATGCATGAGTCATATAAAATACTATACATATTTAAAACAAGCGTAAATACCTACAATTTATACCTTGAAAATTACCAAAATTGAAAAAACAAAACAAAAATTATAAAATAATCACAGCTATACGAATCCTCTAAATAGAGAGTTCAAATTTATCCATAATTTTTATATAGAATAAATAGGGGCGAGAATATACCAAACCCCTTGTAGGGGCCTATGTTCTGGCCTAATTAAGGCCTAGCTCATTTAATTAAAAGGCTAGGCTTGAGCCAATTTCAAAGCCTATTAAACTAAACAAGCCAGTCTTATATATACCAGGCTAGCTCGGCCTTCAAGCCTACAGAACCGGCATATATATATATATATATATATATATATATATATATATATATATATATATATATATATATTCGATATTTAATATATTTTTATATTTACAATATAACCCCAACTATATATAATTATCAAACCTTAACCTCCACCTCCAAGATCCAATTCTAAATTATGATTCAACTACAAACATTGATGCTAATCTTGCTATAAGTGTTTTTATTGTTTAATTTTTTATTAACTGTTCTTACTATCATAATATTTAATGAAAGAGTTAATTCCATTTTTGGTCCTACATTTATCGGCGTCATTCCACTTTTAGTCCTTTTTTTTTTCAAAACATCCCATTTTGTTTCTAGTATTATTGTGACATGATCATTTTTTGTCCTTTATCAACAAAATCGTTAAAATTCCCATAATTGCAAGGGCATTTCAATCTTCAAATAGGGATTTTTTCAAAAAAGTAAAAATAAAAATATAGCGGATCAACTTACTTTGTAAAAAAAAAGATCAAAATGCCCTTGTATTTAATGTCATTTTAACAATTTTGTTGAAGGGGGACAAAAAATGGTCATGCCACAATAATACTAGGACCAAATGTGAATGTCCTAATAAAAAAGGACTAAAAGTAGACTACCACATATAAATCTAGGACAAAAAATGGAATTAACTCTTAATGAAATGCTCAACTTAATTATGTGAATTGATTGTTAATAATTTATGAGATTATATAAGATATCAAACAATAATACAATTGAATTTATTTCTAAACAATTTAACGGGTATGCTAAAGTCATGACTTGTTTTATCTTATTTTATATTTTAATGATATTATGTTTGTATTGTGGTGATATACTTATGTAATTATGTATTAGTTTTGTATTAGGTATATTTCTTAAATTATTTAGATATATGTATTAAAGCTTTTAAAAAGTCTTAACATATAGGCTTTAAATAAGCTCAAAGTAGGATTTACTTTGAAGTCTTTTTAATGGCCTAAATATTAAACAGTCTTATAAAAAAGCTTTAGGCCAGGCCAATTGTAGGCTTAGGCTTGAGCCTAACAAAAGCCCTACATACAGGCTCAAGCCCAAGCCTAAGCTTTAGATTTTCGTAATAGGCCAAAACTTAATTTTCTAAAGCTCGGCTCGGCCTATTTCAACCCCTAAGAGTAATGTTCTTATATATGTATATGAATGCAAATATATATATATATATATATATATATATATATATATATATATATATATATATATATATATATATATATATATATATATATATATATAAAAGAAAATTACACATTAATAAAGGGTATCATAAAGAATACTGATTATCAACCTTCATTTTTTTTTAGTACTACTGACTATATTACAATGCAGTATCAACCTTTATTTATTCTTATTAAAATTTTAAATTATATAATAAGAATTGACTACACAAATTAAAGCACCATGCAAAGGGAATAAGTAAACAAAAAATCTACCACACATAGAAAAAGAATCTTTGCTGATAAAATGAGAAAAATGGACCACATATTAAAAGAATGTGCATTTAAAGTCTGTATATAAACCAAAATTAGTAACAACGTCAATACATTAGTAAAAGGACGCGGGAAGTTGACTGCAGCATGCGTGCATGCATGCCAGTTGTTATATCGTGGATTATGTACATGCATGCCAGTTATTATACCGTAAATTATGGTCATGACTGATACCGCGGTCCACACTATAATTTGCGCATGCATGCATCTCAGCTCTTTCCTAGGAGGCATCATATGACTAACAGTAACAGAATACAATAGACATAACTGATCACATTGAAATGATTTTAATTTCATGTTTTACAGTAGAAACTAAAAACGCCGTCTTTCGTTCTTACACATTATGGAGTGTCTTTGAATTTGCCACCGCGACAAAAAACACCGACTTGTTCTCATTTGATTTATATATATATATATATATATATATATAAGGGTTCAGGTGCAAGGAAGGGTTCTCGTGTGTTTGTGTGGTTACGCATCTTAATTAAGCAAACAAACCACGCACCTTAAAGCACACAAACAAAGTACCTTAAGAACACACATCACACGCACCTAAAGCTTTAGGCCGACGCACCTTAAGTAAACAAACCACACACCTAAGATTTTAAAATGGTGCCCGCACCTTAAGTTTCAACAACTCACGCACTTTAAGCATACAAATCACGCATCTTAAGAAGAAAAATAGCGCACTTTAAGAAGGAAAATCACGCACCTTAAACTTTAGGTTCATGTACCTTAATTAAGTTTCAACATTGACACACCTTAAGCATACAAACCACGCACCTTAAGAATAAAAATTACGCACCTTAAGAATAAAAATTAGACACCTTAAGCAACCGCACAATCGCACCAGAGAAGATCAACTGAACGGGAACTTATATTATATATAAGTTAATCATTATTAAATGTGAACTAGGTGTCTCATGACAAGTGTTGACTAATTTGCATCCATCTATCTATGATGATCAATGGCTAAAAAATAACGGGATAAATTTCATAAATATTAGTATAAAGAAATCATCAACTTAGGAATTTCATGCTTCTATTTCTTTAATGTAATAAAACTAATCATAGCAAATCTATTACTTTTGCAAACTAACATTAATAATCCAATTGCACAACAGACAGTACCAACAAATTAAAAATAACCAGGCAAACAATGAAGACAAAGACAATGACAAACTTATTCAAAAGCGAATTAACAAAACTTAGAGTAATTTGACTAATTTCAATCAAAAGTATGTAGTATCTACTACCTAATATCATACCAACTACAATAAATATTTAGATAATTATTTTTTAGAAAATTACAAATTAAACATTAATTTTAATATCAACTATAATGAATTTCCTTATATAATTTTGCATTAATATACTTTGAACTACTTATTTAAGTATAAACATTGACAAAGATCTATGAAACGATTTCATGCAAGCTTTTTCTTTACTGTTGAAATTAATCATAGGGAGTGGATAAGGGATGGGTTTGGGGTGATTACATCCACCACTTTCTTCACCCAACCCAACTTGGACTTGAACACGGACTCGCATAGTGGATGCACGTTTTCAAAACACCTCTCCACATTTTATGCGGGTACTCACTATAGATAGCGAGTCTTCTTAAAAATTTTCAAAAAATATAGTACAAATATTTAAATTATTTACACAATGAAATTCATTAGTTTAAATATATTAAAACATAAAATGATAAAATTATTCAAACAAAAAATAAAAATTAATTTCCACATTAGAGAGTGACAAAATGTAGTAATTTGTTTTGTTCTATACGGTGTATTTTCTTGACTTTTATTCTGGAAGAATTTGTTTCAAATATGACCATATTACATATGGGATTTGTTTCAAATCAAAGAAAAAGAATCTTTCCTAATAAAACCAGAAAATTCGACTACATCAACACACAAATTAGAAGGACGCGGCAAGTTGACGTACTGCATGCATGCATGCATCTCATCTCCTTCCTATATCGCATTACTAAGAGCATCTCCAACGTTGATGGCAAAAACACCAAAATTGTGGGGAAAAAATCATACAAACCGTACACGGCAAAAACTGCACTATTTTGTCGATGGTGAATATGACGTAACACTGTTCATCAAACGACATTTAGGTTATAATTTTTTCTTTTCATGTTTTGCCCCTGTTTTTTTTTTTTTTTTTTTTTGATGGGTTAATTCCCATTGTATGCTTATTTTGTTTTCATATATTTAATACTTAAACATAATATTTATATTTTTAAAAATAAATTATGCCAAGATCGCGATAATTAAAATAAGAGTAATATTAACATAACCCTAAAGACAAAAACTTGTGTGAAACCGTCTCACCGTGAGGCTGGTCGGGTCGAGTCAAGATG
The DNA here is from genome assembly GCF_003576645.1 of Ipomoea triloba. Classification (NCBI taxonomy): domain Eukaryota; kingdom Viridiplantae; phylum Streptophyta; class Magnoliopsida; order Solanales; family Convolvulaceae; genus Ipomoea; species Ipomoea triloba. The sequence goes on from NC_044928.1 coordinate 1,338,104, forward strand.
TAAATGTAATACTTATATGCACAAACGTCATACTTATATGTTTAAATGTAATACTAATCAGGAATAAAATTTTTGTTACTTATAAGGGTAAATGTAATATTTTTAAGGGAAAATACAATACTTTTGCATTTCGATTTAAAAATATTACATTTTTCTTCAAAAGTATTATATTTTCCCTTATAAGTAAGGGACACTTGTCAATATTACTTATTATGAAAAATGTGTTATTTTTTCTCTTATAAGTAACAAAAATTGTATTCTTGATTAGTATTATATTTGAGCATATAAGTATGACATTTGCATGTTGCTTCGACCCGACCCGATTGTCTCACGAATAAGGATCCGTGAGACGGTCTCACACAAGTATGACACAACTCCAAATTATTATTTCCATTAAAATTAAATTTGTATTAAAATAGTAATAAAGTGTTAATTTATCAATATAAAAATTATTTTAGGAGTGGAAAAAATTTGGTGTATCAATATACAGAGAATATTCCTTTTGATTTAAAATTTGGTAGCAAAATTTAGGGTGTGTTTGGTTGAAAGGTTTAGCTATCAGGAATGGGTATCCAAGTCATTGGTATTATTTGGTTGACAGGTTTTTAGAACACTACTATGAGTTTTGATTAACCCATTAATTGCAAAATTCATTCCCTAGTAAAATAAGGGTTTCATCTCCCTTACTCCTTCGCTTCCCCAATTATTAATAATCATTCTCATTTTAACCTACTACCATTACCAATTACAAATATTTATATTCATTCCGATTCCGATTTCCATGTGACATAATTAATTAAATACGTCAAAATATAATCAACTTCAATGTTGAACAGTTAAAATGCTTTTTTTAAAGTTTTTTTTTTTTTTGACAAAATTGAAATTAAAGTGCTTTGTCGTCTGAGTTGGATTCTTTTGCTAACACGTTTCTTTTGTGTGGCTAACTCTTCTTACTTTCTTAGCTTAATTTGTTTCGCTTTTATCTTATCTTTTACTTTTAGGCTACTCACGTCCTTGAAAGGATTGAAATTGTTTAAGAAAAAAATATTCAAAATTACCGTACCATTTAATTTAAAGTGTTTATTTTGGGATATAATTAGGATTGAAATTTTTTAAAAGAAAAATTTATTCAAAATTACCGTACCACTTAAAGTGTTTATTTTGAGATATAATATAATTTTTAATGGGGTCTATTTTTACACTAAGTCAGATTAAAAGAGATTCAAATTCTACTAAGAGGTTTAATTTTATATATTATGCATACGCTCAAAATAAATATTGAATGAATGATATATTTGTTGGTTTTATGACTTTTGAACAGTCAAAGGCTAGCTAACACTATCTTAAAATAACGAGTATAAAGGAATATAAATAGAATATAGAGAAAATAAATACTTTGTATTAATGATGATTGCTTGTCCTACCCCTGGGGGTCTATTTAGACAAGGTGGGTTGTGAGCCCTAAAGGAAATTAAACTCATGAACGGCCTCATATTGGGAGTCATTCTTACATTAAGAATATATAGAAAGACCCAATCCTATATATTAGATTACAAATAGCCCAAATCCTGCTAAACTCCAAAGTTGCTTTGTATTGGATATCCTTCCTAGGCTCTTTTGGATCCAATTACTTCTTGGGCTGGTCCACACGGTCTAAGCCTTTTAGTTGACTAATTTGACCAACTGCCTTGAAGGCAGTCTGACCAGTCAGCCTAGTATACCATCAATCAATATTGATTCTCAAAATATACTCATTTGAGTTGGGAAAACAGAGTTGGAAAGATTTTGCAATAACCTTTATCCCATATTTCAAAAGGATGTAGGATGCACTAATACACACACACACACACATTTTGAGGAGTCGCTCTCTTGTGTGTAGGTGAATTGCAAATCAAATTTCAGAATAGGTCTAAAAAAAACTTGACTTGTATACCCGTGAGGCCGCGACATCACTAATTTGAGAAGAAATAATGTGTGGCATTTGGTTCAAATTCTGATGTCTGTAGAGTTCAAGATTCGTTCACTTGGCAAGTAAGGAATACATTATGTCATTACGTGTTAGTTCAAGCTAAGTCTTATGATACCAACACTAAAGTGTTACGCTTGAAGAATCTTTTCCATTTTTTGGTTATGTATGGAAAGATAGAAATAAAATGACCACAATTTTAGGTATTCGCTTAATCTTGTTAGGTCTAGGTGCTTTTCTTCTAGTACTGTTCAAGGCCCTTTATTTTGGAAGTGTATATGATACCTGGTCCAGGACGGAGAGATGTAAGAAAAATTACCAACTTGACCCTGCTGTGTCCAAGTATAATATTTGGTTATTTACTAAAATCTCCTTTTAGGTGAGAAGGGTGGATTGTTAGTGTGGACGATTTAGAAGATATAGTCGAAGGACATATATGGTTAGGTTCCATTTGTATACTTGGTGGAATTTGGCATATCTTAACCAAGCCCTTTGCATGGGCTCGACGCGCATTTGTATAGTGTGGAGAAGCTTATTTTATAGTTTCGGGGCGATTCTCCACTACTCAGATTATCTTGTTCGAGCTTAATCTTCCTTTCCTAGCATTAGTGGGGGATAGATGTTAATGCTAGGTTGTTGTTCAATTATTGTGGCTAATATAGTTCCCTTGACCTTTTCTATGGCCAAGATCTTTTCTACAAAACTTGTGATCGAACAGAGATGATTTAACATCTTGTGGTCTTTGTTCACACGAGGTTACTATAAATAGTACCCCTCATTGCCATTTATAGATCATCCCAAAATAAAAACTTTCTTCTTCTTATCCTTTCTTCTTCATATATCTTTATATCTTAGCAATGATTAGCACGCTCTAAGTATATATAGAATATTTGTGTAACATTGGAGAACAACGCTATTCTTTATGCCTTGCACCTAGGTACCGTGAAATTGTTCTAAAAGGCAAAGACCCTTTTTTGTGCCAAAACTTTAAATCTCTTTTATAGTATCATTTTTTTCAACAATAAGGTTTCAAATTCGACTCTTCGAAAGAAGTGTTTATTGGACTCCAATTCTCTGTTTAAGCTTATTATTTATGAGCAATCTAAGTTTATTTATTTTTTATAGTTCATTATCAATTAACTAGAGTCATAATATGAGTTTTATTTGGAGTGGCTATAGATTTTTTTTATAAATCAAAGTTAGTGTGTAGGAATGCATTGACATTGCGGTTGTACATGAAGAGCAGAGACGTGATCATCTAGGGAAAGTAATAATTAATTAAGAATCTATATATTTTCATTGAATTCATATTATTTACCAACTCGTGATAAACACGCATATAGAGCAAAAAGTTTTCCAATATGGAGACAGGATAGTCTTTGCTTTAAAATTCCTATTATTTTATGTGCTTTCGTCGCAAAACTTGTGAATCTTTGTCACACTCTGATGGCGTACGTACGCACCCCAGCCGCAAAACACGAACATTAATGCCTCCCACAATGTTGGGCGCCATATGCATGCATGCATGCATGTCTATTCACACTCTGATGGCCTACGTACGCACCACAGCCGCAAAACACGAACACTAATAAATGATAAATGTCTCCCATGTTGGGCGCCATATGCATGCATGAATGTGTTTATCTTGGGTGAAAAAGGTAAATTTATCACTTCGGAGTTCGGAGCTTTCATGCACACCTGGACCTACAAGTCTTATGAAGTTAAAATTATTATTGTTACTTAGTGACTCTTTAAATGAGAAGATTAGGATTTACAAGAAACTATTCAGATTATCAAAAAGTGAAATCTCAGTATTATGAAGTTAAAATTATTGTGACTTACTGACTTCTCAAATGAGAACATTAAGGTTCACAAAAAAACTATTCAGATCACCAAAGAGTGAAATCTTAAATTAAGATTATCGATCATATGTCCTCTCCAATTTTAAAAGTATATTGTCATGTTAACATATTTACAATTCACTACTACTTTCTGTACATCCTTACAATTAATAATAATAATAATAATAATAATAATAATAATATACTATCCGGATGCTTGACAAATGAGGAGTTCTAGTTTACCTTCATTCTTGGTCACACATGTCTACCCCAGCCCCCCACTATCTGGATGTCTCCAGTTCTTATATCGTGGACCGCGGTCCACAATGCATTGTGGACCGCGGTCCCAAAACGACGTCGTTTTAGTAAGTAGGAGACGGAGCCCCGCAATTGACACTACAGTTCATTCCAAAAGATACTGTCTTACATTTGTTTTGATATTATCGAATGAAACTGTAGTTATATCAAAATGTAACTGTAGTTGTATTGAAATGTAACTGCAGTGTATATGAAAAGATACTGAATAACAGTTTCACATTTGTGTTTGATATTATCGAATGAAACTGTAGTTATATCAAAATGTAACTGTAGTTGTGTTGAAATGTAACTGCAGTGTATATGAACAAATACTGAATAACAGTTTCACTTTTGTGTTTTTATATTATCGAATGAAACTGTAGTTATATCAAAATGTAACTGCAGTTGTGTTGAAATGTAACTGAAGTTGTGTTGAAATGTAACTGCAGTATATATGAAAAGAAAGTGAGTGGCGCGAATTCATCCGTCTGTTTTCATTAATCAAAATGACGTCGTTTTGGGACCGCGATCCACAATGCATTGTGGACCACGGTCCACGATATAATTTGCGAGATGTCTCGATCTTCACATGGATAAGTAGAGCATCCTATACTTTTGTACATGAGATTTGAGTAACTTAGATAGTTGGTGCTTGTGTTATGAAAACTTATCTCATAGAGCTCAAGGTCGAATCTTGTTGTACACCACCTCACCTTTGCATTTTATTCCACTGTTTCTTGAACACATATTTTTCAACCAAAAAAAAAAAAAAAAGAAAAAAGAAACTACTACTATTTTCCCCTCCAAAATCTACCTTATAATGTTCATCTGCTAATGTGATAATAATACTATTTATATTCACTAGTATTTTCGCCCGTGCGTTGCACGGAATGGATTTGCTATAATATTTTAAGAATATTTGGATCGATATACAATTATATAAATTATAACATCAAATATTATATAGCGCAATTGATGAAATTTGTTGGACCGATTATGTTTTCTGATGTTTTCCTTACTTGAATTAAAGCAAATAATTGTCCAATTACCCGTGCGACACAGATAAATTTTTTGTTATATATTTAGATAATAAAAATAAAGATTAAATTATAAAAAAAAATTATATTGAACATGTATATTTATTTCATTATAAGATTAGTGCAAAAGTATTACTCAATTAATTGATAATATATGACTTGTTTGTCTACAATTATCTTAAAAAGATAAATATGTAATATGACTTATGTAATTATATTATTACTAAAATAAATATGGGAAAAATTAGAAATAATTTAATTATAATTATTATAAAAATAAATTCAACGACCAATGTTTATTTTAATTATCATAATAATTATTAGACAATTATTAATAGTCAATTACACTAATATATGTGAAATTATACTTTTATAACTTAAGTATATTCATGTTCACTGTATCGCATTTAGTTTTTTCTTCCTCCTCGATAGTTGAATGAATTAATTGTAATTATTATAAATAATCTAACAACACATGTTTAATTAATATTTTTAAAGTTTAAATAATTTAAAGTTTTCAAAAGGAAAGTGTAATTAACTTTCTTAAAAAAAATTTAAAAATAATTTTTTTACTCAATTAGTAATGTCCTTTTCCTTTCCAATTTGCCTAATTTCCATTTCTTTTTTCGTTAGAATATTTTTATATTTTCAATCAATTAGTAAAATCAGTTTTCTTTTCATTTTATCTTTACTATAATGTTTGGGCGGAAATTTCACAAAGGATTATTTTATATTTATTAATAGTAGTATAGATATAGAAGTATAGATAAGTATTTGAATTATTATTATTGATGTAAATAATAATTAATAAATTATTTTTTCTTATAAAATTAGGCCGAATTTGTTTTCATTATTCTCACAATTATATCTTTACTATAATGTTTGGGCGGAAATTTCACAAAGGATTATTTTATATTTATTAATAGTAGTATAGATATAGAAGTATAGATAAGTATTTGAATTATTATTATTGATGTAAATAATAATTAATAAATTATTTTTTCTTATAAAATTAGGCCGAATTTGTTTTCATTATTCTCACAATTATCTCTTTACTAGAATGTTTGGGCGGAAATTTCACAAAGGATTATTTTATATTTATTAATAGTAGTATAGATATAGAAGTATAGATAAGTATTTGAATTATTATTATTGATGTAAATAATAATTAATAAATTATTTTTTCTTATAAAATTAAGCCGAATTTGTTTTCATTATTCTCACAATTATAATGGTTTAATTATTGTCATAATTTGGTAAATAAAATTTTGTTACCAATTAAACTTAGCTGATTGCTATCCACTCCTCTAGGCGGGAAGCTTAAAGTGAGGATTTTGTTTTTATATATTGTATAGAAGTATAGATTGTAGTATAGGAATTGTAGAGGAATTGTAGTAGACGAATTGTAGTATAGGAATTGTATTGTTTTAATATTATTCTATTGTTTATACGAATTGTATTGGAATTGTAGTATAGGAATTGTATTGTTTTAATATTATTCTATTGTTTATACGAATTGTATTGGAATTGTAGTATAGGAATTGTATTGTTTTAATATTATTCTATTATTTTAATTGTTTTAATGTACAA
>NC_044928.1:1344848-1372859 GCF_003576645.1 Ipomoea triloba
TATATATATATATATATATATATTATGACAATGTACTAATCCTAATGTATAACAATGTTTTGATGTTATAGGATTTCGTGTTTAAATATTATTGTACTTGTAATATTATTTTATTGTTTTAATTGTTTTAATGTACAATATTTTGGACGGGAAATAGGATTTCGTTTTGGAGGATTTTGTTTATATATATATATATATATATATATATATATATATATTGATTGATTATAACAATGTACTAATCCTAATGTATAACAATGTTTTGATGTTATAGGATTTCGTGTTTTAATATTATTGTACTTTTAATATTATTTTATTGTTTTAATTGTTTTAATGTACAATATTTTGGACGGGAAATAGGATTTCGTTTTGGAGGATTTTGTTTATATATATATATATATATATATATATATATATATATTGATTGATTATAACAATGTACTAATCCTAATGTATAACAATGTTTTGATGTTATAGGATTTCGTGTTTTAATATTATTGTACTTTTAATATTATTTTATTGTTTTAATTGTTTTAATGTACAATATTTTGGGCGGGAAATAGGATTCGTTTTGGAGGATTTTGTTTATATATATATATAGATAGATAGATTAGTTGTTCATAAATTAACCAACTCCACCACGTACGAATAAAAATTGATTTTAATTATTATTTTATTAGTAATAAAAGACGTTTTTTTAAAAGGAAAAAAAAAAAGATCAATCAAATAATATGCATAAGAATGTGATATTAAAAGATAATTTAGAAAGATATATAACATCACTACATCAGTAAATTTGTTTACTATTTTAATAACTTTAATTTTCTCTTTCAAAGGAAGCCTTAGTTAAGTTAAATAAATGTTCTATATTGGGCAGGCCCAATTATTTATAATATTGGACTAATGCCCAAGTAGTTTTGCTCAGTATCCAAGATACTTTATTATGAATTCAATTGAATTTCTCCCTCGTTAAATTCTGAAATTGGAATTAATCAAACCTCAAATAATAATGGTTTTATATATTTGAGTTAGCCAAATGCTACCACCGTTATCCGAATGTATATTTTATGTGAAATTTACATTGTGACCTTAGCCGGCAAAATATTACAAAAAGATAAATTAGCATATGTTAGCAGTAATTAATCCGCTCAAATCGAAAAAGACCAATAAATCGCTCTCACAAGGAGTTGAACTTGAAACCTAAATGGCTAAACTCATTACATATTGATTTCATATCTAAACTTATTAGATTGCACTTGTGTGAGACTGTCTCACGGATCCTTATTCGTGAGACGGGTCGAGCCGGTCGAGTCAATATAATATGTAAATGTAATACTTATACTGAAAAAATGTAATACTGATTGTAGCAAAAATGAGTGATGGTCAGTATACGGGTGTGAAATGTCGTTCCGCTGAGGGTTGGAGGTTATGACACACAATATGCAATCACAAAACTAGGCACTAACATAAAGGAGATGAAGAAGAAGCTAAGCAAACGACAACAATGTGAAACAAACACATGAACAATAGATAAATACAAAATAAAGAAATAGGACTCAAGTTAGGGGGCATTACCATCTAAATGCTTCAACAACCTACGAGGTTTGGGAGAACAAATAACCAAAGAATCAAGCGAGAATTCACGTAGGAATCCTAGTCTAAAGCGCAACCACAATTGTAAACAAATAAACAAGGATTAGAGCAATGATTGCCTCACTTTCATGGTGTATCATCCTAGCTCTTAAAACACATAAGCATTTTAAAACCCCCAATTTCTCCTATTTTCATGGGAAGAAATCAGGTTTATGCAAGGAGTGGCACGGATTCATCACCCAACTCTCATTGAGGCTAGGAATCCTGCAAATACATGTCAATGAATGTGTACATCAAACATAAGCAAGATTCAATCACAATACCTTCATAAACACATAAACCCTAGGTTGGGGTTCTTCCCCTTTTTCACAATAATCACAACTTAAGCATCAAAATATATAATACAACCATAACTCAAGTCCATAAACTAACTACTCATGATTAAATAGCATAAGAAACACAAAAGTACAGGTAATAAACATAAATCTTACAAAAGAAAGAGATAGAAGAAAAGAAAGCTTCTCTATTGAAATGGGTGGTAAAATCTTGAAATCCAAGCTTCAAATTCAAGATTACAAGCTTCAGATATGTTTAGAAACATAAATCTAAGCATAATCTAACATAAAAATATAAAAGGAAGTGAAAGGGAGTGCCTATGATTCAACCATGGGTCAAAACCGAGTTAAAAATGCTAAAAAATGAACTTAAATATAAATAGAGCAGGAATCACACGGCCAGGGACATGGGACGTGTAGGTGGTCATGTCCCAGACCTCTGGAACTGCTGCCCAAAAACACACGGGCACCTACACAGGTCGTGTGGGTGGCCGTGTACCTCCTGGTTACGTTCCTGGAGCTCTATACAATTACTTTGACTTCTAGGCTATATTTAACCCTTAAAATCAATTTATTAGGCTTTGTGTTCTTTAACAAAGTTGTAGCCCTTCAAGTTGAATTTCTAATGGCGCAAGAATCACCACATTTGGACATTTCTAGACTGCGATATGATCAAAATACCGAACAATGGCAGATATGGACAAAATCTATAAATTTGGACGATTTTGACCCCTTTGGCTTCCTTATTAAGCTTTAATGTCTTCATAAAACTTGTAGCCCTTTGAGTGTTCTTTCTAATGGCACAAGAATCACTCAATTTAGATTTTTCTAGGCCAAGATATCGTCGAAATACCAAGATGTGACGATCTATGCGAGAATTTTAGCTTTTTGACACTTGTTCAACTTTTGCTTTGGTTTGTCCTTATGATCAAAACCATTGAAAATATCACCCTTAGGCTCCCTTGGAAGTATTTTATACATCCTCTTAGCTTCTCCTTGACTCTCATTGACTCCAAATGCATCCAAAATGCTCCATTTGACTTGGATGCCTGCCAAATTGCATGAAAATGCTCATCTTTGTTTCCAATGTTTTCCAACTCATACTCTTTGCAAAATAATACAAATAAGCATTAATTCTCATGAAAATTGGAATGATTAGCAAACAAAATGATCTAATAAAAAGGGAGGAAAATATGGACAAATAAACACTTATCAAATACTAATTAGGCATAAAGTGTTTGTTACTTATAAAGGAAAATGCAATACTTTTGATGACAAATGTAATACTTTTATATTTTGATGTAAAGTTACATTTTTCATCAAAAATATTGCATTTTCTTTATAAGTAATATTGGCGAGTGTTGGTTAGTTATAAGGAAAAATATAATACTTTATAATCAAAATGTAAAAGTATTACATTGTTCTTCAAAAGTATTATGATTTTTCATATATGTAATAAATATTTTATTCCTTATTAATATTACATTTCTCAGTATAAGTATCTCATAAACAAGAAGAATTCGTGAGGTAGTCCCACATAAGTACTTGTGTTTCATGTATATGCTTTAATATTAACTTTGGGCTCTTGAATTATAAGACAAACTTGTGTTTCATGTATAGGCGTTAATATTAACTAATGCAATAAAGCTAGTGAAAATGCTAAGTGCACTTCGATAGTTCTATCCCCTTTTCTGTTCCAGATCCACAAATTATTTTGGTAAATTCACCATAGGCACGAGGGGCTTGTGGGAATTCAACCCGAGTTCTCCTAAAATCCTTCTCCACAAAGAGAATTCACTTGCCACTTGAGCTACCTCATTGGGTTAGATTCACAAATTTTGAATCTCGTTTTTGTCCCAAATCGAGCGATGATCAATGATCCTCGTGAGATAGGAAAAAATTGACATCCATAGTCAACATATCGTCTATATGGAGTACGTCGTTAGGTAGGGTTATTTTTATCATGGATCATAGTCCACATAGTATTATAAATTTTGAATTAAAATAAAGAGGTACAAAATTTATACTTGTATAATACAGAATTTCTAACACAAAATATAAAAAGTCACAACACAAGACGCATAGCATTATGGACCAAGCTGAATTGAAAAGATGAGGTGCATAATTTATACTTTTAGGAGTCGTTTGGTTCACGGAATGTCACATTACCTTAGGGAATGTTAGATTGCTGGGAATGTTAGATTACTGGGAATGTTATATTCATGTGTTTGGTTAAAACTGAGGAATGTAATATAAACTTGTTTGGTTTATTGGTTATCTTTTATGTTATACTATTTTTTTTTTACTTTAATACCTTTAACATGTTTATTACATGATTAAAAATATTAACTAATTAAAATCTTGAACTTGAAAAATAAAATTATTTTATAAGCTAACATGATTTAATAAAAATAAAATAAAATATATAATTATAAAAATATATATATATATATATATATAATAAACTAACATAAAAAAATATATTATATATTATAAAAATTAGAATTAAAATGGAAAAATTTGTAAATATCCAAGGTAATCTTATATAACCTAAGAAAGGTAAGGGAATCACATTCCCTTCAAAATCCTATGTGGAGGGTAAGTTGCATTACTTAGGGAATGTTATATTCCCTTATAAAGATGAACCAAACATAGGAATGTTACCTTTGAAATGTTACATACCCTTGGTTATGTTGTATAACTTGAACCAAATGCCCCCTTAAGGTACAAAATTTCATAACACAAGACACATACACATAGAATTCAATTCTCGTGCGGTGAGGTGTCTCCCATGCGATTGTGCAGTGGCTTTAGGTGCGTAATTTTCTTCTTGAGGTGTGTGATTTTCCTTCTTAAGGTGCGTGATTTGTATACTTAAGGTGCGTGAGTGTTGAAACTTAAGGTGAGTGAACCTAAAACTTAAGGTGCATGATTTTCTTCTTAAGGTGCGTTGTTTTCCTTCTTAAGATGCGTGAATTGTTGAAATTTAAGGTGCGCCATTTTAAAACCTTAGGTGTGTGTTTTGTGTTCTTAAGGTGTGTGGCTTGTGTACTTAATGTGCGTGATTTGTGTACTTAAGATGCGCAGTGTGTGTTCTCAACTGAAGGTGCACCATTTAGAAACTTTAGGTGCGTGGTTTGTGTTCTTAGCTTAAGGTGTGTGGTTTGTGTACTTAAGGTGCGCTATTTTAATGCTTAAGGTGAGTACCGCACGGGAAGATATACCCGCACCTGAATTATTCCCCATACACATATATGCTATATATTTATTTATTTTTCAAATCTGATTTAGGTACATAATTTGTGTTCATAGGCACAAAATTTCTCAACACAAGACATAGAAATTCATAACATAAGACACAATTACTAATTTGTTGCAATTATAAGAATTCGTACTCAGTACAAAATTTCATAATGCAAAACACAAAAAGTCACAACATAAAACACATACACATACACAACTAATGTCCATAGTGCAATGTGATTATGTTAATCCTGGTCCTGTATAAGGATTGGTTAGGTAGAGATTAAATTGTTTGATTTTTTAATGACAATTAAAGATTAAATATGTAACTTGTGGTCTAGTGACATCCGATTACACTTCTATATGATACTGCATTGTAACAAAATTAATAGTACTACTACTAAAAAATGTGCCTCTCAAAATAATTATTACAAGAGTTGGATCACACAGTTTTGTGGATCTTGGTCCATGTAATAATGATGGCTTAAATACATACATAGGCGGGGTTCTAATTGGAAAATAAATTTCCAACTATTTTGAAACTCTATTAAAGACATATAACTTAGTTAATTAATACATTAAATATACTCTTTTAAATATATATGTATTTCCAATCAAGGGTGATGATATTTTCCAAACAAAAGGAGTAAGGTTAAAGTTTATTATTGTTGGTTTATGCACTTTGTGTTCCATTGTGTCATTGATCCGAGTTTATAGTTGTTTCAAAAGTTCATTATTTATAAATATAATAAATTATATTAGATAGGATAATGGACCAACCTTGTTTTAAAACTAGTTGCATTAACATCAGTTGTTATGTCATGGACTCGGCTGAGTCCACCTTGCAAGATGGACCCAGGTACATGTTCATAATTTTAGAACTCTATGTTTATAATTTTTTAATTCTATATATATTCACAATTTCAGAACTCTATGTTCACAATTTTATAACTCTATATTCAATAGTATAACACAATTTTTGAATCTATATAACAAAATTGTAAATATAGAGTTCAAAAACTGTGAATAGAGTAATGTAATTTTGTATATTGAGATTTAAAATTGTGAATATAAAGTTCTAAAATTGTGAATATAGAGTTTTAAAATTGTGAATATAGAATTCTAAAATTGTGAACATAGAGAGTTTTTAAATTCTGAACATGGGCATGGGTCCACTCATCTTGCAAGGTGGACCTTGGTCCAAAGGATAATTTGTCACATTAACATTAGTCCTGCCTCATACCACTGTGTTTCAATATCACTATGAAATATGTTCATATTTAATATGAGTTACGATATTTAAACACAATGATAATTGAAATTGTAATCGTGGATCTTGAATGTACGAAACCTTAAGGTTCTACTTAATTTTAGAACAGATTATCTTATCCTTTAATTAGTTTGATTTAAACATAAAAAGATAAAAGATAAAGAAAACAAAACCAGGACACAGCAAATGATTACGCATGCAGTTCGGAGCCAAATCTCCTATGTCTGCGGGGCACCCACGACAGCCCAATCCACTAGATGTTTGCCAAGATTACAGGGAGATGAAATGCTAAACATACACAAGGTCCAAAACCTACTACATCAACATTCATCAAACAATCTTCAAAACATCTTCAAGTGACAGGATTCGTGCAGCCTCAACACGCTGAATCAGCACTAGATCATGAACAAGGAACCAAGTAGAAAGAACACAGATTCTGCTGGAACAGTGTTAGGAAACTCTTTAGCTTAATAGATCTCGATATTCTCACTTGTATAAATGTTAAATGAAGCTTCATAATCCTTCCTTTATATAGTAAGTCACGTAACAACATTTCCCAACCATTAGCTTAATATTCTCCCTTGAAAAGATAATGTCCACTCATTTTAAAACTAACCCATAAGTCTTGATAAAACAAAATAGACTTTGTTAGGATCCAGGAGCATAATGAGCATTGAAAACGTCAACCTAACTTATTATAAAATAAACTAACCTAAGGTTTGTCAAATAATTAAGCCAATTCTAATGTGCATCATTTGTACACTTACAATAACCTTAAATTGACATATAACAAAGGCAAAATAAAATCTTTATACATATCGTAACTCATATTTCTATGAGTTACGATATTACATCCTTTGATATTTACGATATTTCTAATGTGTTGGAAATATGAGTTACGATATGTGTAAAGATTTTTTCTTTGTTATTTGTCAATTCGATCTAATGGTAAAATAATGAAATTTTTAATGGAAGATTAATCGTGGAATGAAATCAAATGAAAGTCATGGATGTAATATAACAAAAAAAAATGTAGCAATGCCATAATAGTCATGGACTAAAAGTGAAAGTTGTTCAAAGTTATAGATGTAAGATAACAAAATTAAAAGAATATATATGACTAAGTGTGGCAATGCCACAATATTCGAGGACTAAAAGTGGAAGTTGTTCAAAGTCAGGGATTTAATATGTCAAAATTAAAAAAATAGGACTAAATGTGACAATGCCACAATAGTCGGGGACTAAAAGTGAAATTTGCTCTTGAAAATATAATACTTAACTAGTTATTACACTGTATTATTGGTTTGTTGATTTTATTAAATCCTAAACCATTGATGAATCATGATAGACGGTTGAAATCAGTAGTCATTTTTCACAAGAGAACCATATTCTCATTTGATCTCTCTCTCTCTCTCTCTCTCTCTCTATATATATATATATATATATATATATATATTAAGTGGTTTATATTTGTATACATAGTGGTGCGGTCGCACTGACCGCACGTTAAGGAGCGGCCACACCTGATTATGACCCTATATATATATATATATATATATGTATGTATATGTATAGAAATCTGTTCAAATGTGGTTGTGCCTTCCCGTGCGGTCGGTGCGGTTCGCACCACTCAATGTTAGAAAATGTATCACTTAATGTTAGAAAACGTACCACAATGAAAATACAAAAAACACACACCATACACCCAAAATAATGCACCACAACTCCCATGCCCCTAATGATGCATTTGCTAACATATACACTGTGTGGTGTATATTTACATACCTAGTGTATTTTTTGATATTTTTATTGTGGTGCGTTTTCTAACATTGAGTGATGGATTTTCTAACATTGAGTGGTGCGAACCGCATTGACCTCACGTTAAGGGGTTGCCACACCTGATTATTACCCTATATATATATAAGGTCATGAGAACACCCTCCCACATTAGAATTATGGACAAATTGTAGTAAAAAACTAAGTGATCAATAGATATGATTAAGGGTCAACATTTTAAATCCATACGTCTAATCAGCAATTCTAATCACCCATAAATATCAATTAAGAGGTAAATTTGTCTAAGTAATTAAAATTTTAACCTTCCGTCGAAATGTGTATGACAATGACAAAATAAGAATTTCTATATTATTAAACACTTTCACTTAAATAATAATTTCTTTTTTGTATTAAATATAAGAAAATCTATTTGCTTTTGTAATATCGGATGCTTTAATTTAGCCATACAAACACATGGAGTAGAGGACAATAGATGGGGGCATCGTGTTATGTTCTGGGCGCCTGTGTGCATTCTTGCACAACATCGTGTGCACTGTTGAATGCTGCTGGAATCGTGTGTACAGTTCTATATTGCATTGTGCACACTCATATCTTCTTCTTTTTTTTTTTTTATCTTTGTGTCAATCATAAATAAAAAGCATATTTTAATATACTAAAAGTACATTATTTGTTTACATAAAATACATTATTTAAAAGTATATAATTTTCTTTAAAAAAAAAGTATATAATTTTTTATATATTACGTAGTATTAAATAAAGTACATTTAATACACAAATAATATAGTTTTAGTATATTAAAAAAGTATATTGCATTCATGGTTCACCAATCGTTATACCCTGCACCACGGTGCACATAGCAATGTGCACCCAAAACGACGTCGTTTCGATGTTAGTGGACGCGGACGCGAATGACACCAGGAAATTCATTATGTATAATACACATAATTATTATCTAGAATACACAGAACGTTTGTCTAGAATACACAGAATGTTGCCCAGAATACACAGAATATTGACACAAAATACACAGTACTCATCATCCTAACATTCGAATGCACAAACACATCCCAACTTGTGTTAATAACATGAATACACAGAATATTGACACAAAATACACAGAACTTAAACATTCGAATGCACAAACACATCACAACATGTGTTACTAACGTGAATACACAAAACGGTTGCCTAGAATACATAGAACGATTGCCTGGGATACACATAACGATTACGTAGAATACACAGAAGAATATTGACACAAAATACACAGAACTCATCCTCCTAACATTCGAATGCACAAACACATCACAACCTGTGTTAATAACATGAATATACACAGAATATTGACACAAAATACACATAACACATCATCCTAAACATTCGAATGCACAAACACATCACAACATGTGTTACTAACATGAATACACAGAACGATTGCTTAGAATACACAGAATGATTGCCTGGAATACACAGAATGATTACCTATAATACACAAAATATTAACATAAATACACAGACTGGCCGAAACGGGATACGTAATTTCTAAAAAAAAAGAACGGTTAATTTACAATGCTCAAAACGACGTCGTTTAGATACGTGGTGCACCTTGCTGTGTGCACCGTGGTGCACGGTATAATTTTCCATGGTTCACATAGCTATGTGGACGGTGATCCACACAATAATTTGCCAGGGGTCTGGCTATAGCGCTGCTAACGAATCGAACATAAACAAATAGAGGTTATTCGTGTTTGCTTGTTAAGGATTTTGGAGTGCCCGTATTTGTGTTCGTTTGTTAGGGTTTTTAAAAATCATGTCTGTGTTCGTTTGTTAAGCGCTCATTAGTGTTTGTTAACGTTCGCGAGCATGTTCACGAACGTGTTCGTTAACGTTAACAAACACGTTCACGAATGTGTTTGTTAACGTTAGCCAATTTGTTTGTTAACGTTAACGAATACGTTCACGAACATGTTCGTGTATGTTCGTGAAGAGGTTCATGAATACTTAATTACCAAACACCTACACAGGTTCTTTGTTCATGAACAAGCTAAGACATAATCTACGTTCACAAACAATAACCAATCAAGCAACACAACTATATATGTTCGCGAACATTATTATTAAACAGACATTTAACGAGCTTGTTCGCAAACATTACTAAACGAATATAAACGAGTTTGTTCGCGAACATTACTAAACAAACTCAAACGAACTTGTTCACTATCTCTTAACAAACGAGTTTACCACTATTCAGTTTGTTTATTAACCAAACTCTAAATTTTATTTCTTAATGATTGTTTACCTTAATAGATGAACAATCACGAACAGTTTGTCGAAAGGTTTATTGGCTAACACCACTTCTTGCTTATTTCTATCCTTCCTCCTTGGCCCAAAGATTGCTGCAACGGTAGGACCCACAAAATGTTTGGAAAGCCAACAGTGCTAGGGTTAAAATGAATGAAAGAACAGCAAAAACTTTCCATGTCATGTGTGCATTTTTCTTCACCTTCCTATACACCCTGACGATCATCCTCATATCATAGAACTCATTGGTCTTCTTGATGGCAACCTCAATGTTGGATCTCTTATCTGGTTTTGTGAAAAACCTTTTCATACCATTGAAGAGGTCCGCAGTTTCTTGGTCACTGAGAGTGCCCTTGATCACCCCATTTTGCCTCAGCATCCTAACATCCTCCGCAGTGTCCACAATCCCATTCATCAGATTCACATACCGCGCAAATTCCAAGCTTGATCTGAGCATGGAAGCCTCGTACGCTACGAGGTTTCTCAGAATAACTTCTGAGCATGAGTTTAGAGTGATAACTGGGAGGTAAAGGGTGGCTTCGTGTTCGTCAAATTTGATGCTGCAGATCCCTCCTTGTAGAATTGGGGAGCATCTGATACAAGCGTAGCGCCATAAGGACGCCACTGAAGGGATTGTTATCTCGTCTTCGTCGTCCCCGTCAATCTTCGTGGCTGTCCTGAATAGCCCTGAAATGGTGGTCCATGGAATCACGTTGGAGACAGCCTTAACCGGCGTTATAATATGTCGTGTGTGTTTTAGACCCATAGACTCAAGACCGTTTATAATTTCCTCAAAGTTTTGGAACGTGTCTGGATCTTGGCCATTGTGTTCTTGAGCTACAATCAACTTGGTTTCAACTATGGCTTTTTGTAGGACAGAAATCTCCTGAATTGGAACCTCAACCAATCTGCACGATGACAACGCTGGACCTTGATCCTTGACAATCAAATGGTACATGAGATCTAGCAGATGCAGAGGTTGTCGGAAATGATTGAAATTCCTGGTTTCCGTTGAGATTTTCAAAGGCGAATGCGCTTCGCAAAACCTCAACAACATCGAGAATACTTCATCATCATCACTGGAAGGTGATGATAGTTCAACCAGCTTCAAGATTTCTTTAAGAAGAACTACAGGAATCTGATTCTCGAGGAGGATTATGTCCCGGGTGAGAATATTGTCACCCCATGAAAGAGTATGCAAAATGTGGATCAAGAACAAGCCATCAATGGCAATAATCCAAGCCAAAGTGCCTTCTTGGAGGTCCATGAACCTGCTGTAACAAGCCCGAATCATGGGATCCTTTTGCCTAAATTTATCAACAACAGTGTGTTGAAAGTTGAGGATTTGTGAGGGGTCAAGAATCTGTTTAATGGCTGCAAGCTTGTATCTCTCCATGTGATAGAGCTCGGGCTTGAGATGATGGTAAGGCCCCATGCCTATCAACTGAGGGGTGTAAGCTTCTGGGTTTTGATCAATCAAAAGTTTTGGGACTTGGAAGACACATAGGGCTGGGAGATTATCAAACTGAATTTCAGCTTCTTTCTTGAAGATATTACTTATTCTATCTTCCCATAGCCGTGCACTAGAGAATGAAGTAGAATGTTTTGGCTTTTTCTCTAAGGCCATTTTGTTTGTGCGTTTCTTTTAATTCTTAGCTTCAAAAGGATTTAAAAAGCTGTATGGTTTGGTTTGGTTTATATAGAGGTGAGGGTGGGGATCGGATGGAAGCATCATATCGCAATAAAACCACAGCAACAATACTAGCAGGCGGTTGCAATAAAAATTGGGCCCCGTGCAATATCTTAATTTCGTGCCTTTTTTATTTAAGGGTTCGTTTGGTTCACGAAAAATATTTTAAGGGAGGTGGAATTGAAATTCAATGGAAAAGTAATTATTAAGAATATGAATTTCATTGTTTGGTTTGTGGAAAAAATTACTGGGAATACTAATTTCGTTGTTTGGTTGGATTTAGAATTGTAAGAATAACGATTATAAAGATCTATATACCCCTACAAATTAATAAAAGTAATAATAATTAGGAAAGAACACAAGGAGTAAAATTGTCCAATCATACTAATTTTTCTTCTCACCCTCCATGGAAAACAAAATCCTTGGTCCAACCAAGGATTTTGTTTTCCTCAAATTTGAACAATTCATTTTCCAACGGAAAATGAATTCCTTGAACCAAACATCACAAAACAATATTTTCCTCCACTCTACATGGAAAAAGTTTTCACCCAACCAAACATCCCCTAAGTAATTTCTATATATAAATAATAGTTGTTCAAAAAGTTGTATCAAAATATAAATATTGTATACAAAATACATATAAAAGTTTATTTAAAAAGTGACATACACCGTGCACATTTAGACGCACAGTCATCTACCAAACTTTTGATATTAACTTCTTCCAAAAGCTCATTTTTAATCGAGATTAAAGTTAATCTATTGAGTCTTTCTTGCAACATACTTGATCGTAAGTAAGATTATTTCAACAATTTCAACTTTGAAAAACTCCATTCTGCAGAGGCAACAGTAACTGGGATAGTCAATAATATTCGGTATGCAATAGTAGCATTTGCAAAACAGCCCATCTATTTCAATGAATTCAATATACTCATTGCCCCTATCTTTTCTTTCGATAAAATCTCTCTAAGCTATTTTAGCTCAAAATGCAATTCATTTCCATCAATATCACCACACTAGTTACCACAAGTGCATTGCACAAATAATCCAATGTCCAATGTGTATTTTTAAATTAGTGTTTCAGAATTTATCAAAGTATCATTCAGTATCATGCCGTATATCAATGCAAGATTATCAAATTTTTCATAAAAGTAAGTATTTCGAGAATGTATAACTATGACCTATGGCAGAAATATTGGATTAACTGGTGCAATAGCAATTTTAGAGGGAAGCACCATTACTGGATAATACCAAAACATAGTTTTTGCAACACAAAATCCTATTAATTATTGGCATGATCTATTCTTTCTCTTGTTGCCAGTTTCGCCATAAATGAATTATTGATTTGATCTAGTCCCCTAGTGTGCTTCACTGTAATTTTAGTGACTTGACACAGTGCACCTTCATAAATAGAACCAAATCCTCCTTCCCCAAAAAGACAATGATAATAGAAATAGTTTCTCATCTATATTGAATATTATATACTCTAAATTAGGTGTACCGTTTCATCAATGTCCAATGCGTGATTCTAATTATTTGACTAAAGTTCATGTTAAATTTTATTTTGTATTTTTTAAATACACTCTAGCATATTCATAGTATATGTTTATCAATTATGTCAATTTTGATTGGATGGGATTCGAACATAAGACCTTATAAAAATCAATGAGTAAGTTAACAATAATAAATAGTTAACGAAATATTCTGTTACTAAATTTTACACTAACGGAATTATGGGTATTTAAGAAAAGTAAATGATATAATAAAGGATAAATTAAAATAGAAAGAATAATAAAAATATTAAAATCAAAATAATATGAATCATTCATTTCAACAAACAATTACACCCAACTTTTTTTTAGTTTCGGTTAGGGTTAACTTTATTGGCTCTTATTAGATTTGTATTTATAGATTTTTAAAAATAAAAAAATAAAACAAAACAAAACAAAAGATAAGCAAACAACGAAATTGGAGTTTCTATATTATTAAATACTTTCATTTAAATAATAAATTATTGTTATTATTATTAAATATAAGAAACTCTTATTGTTTTGTTAATGTTCCGTGTTTTAATTTAGCAAGACAAATATGTGGAATTATAATTTTATCTAACTAAACGAAGGAATTTAGTTACATTCGAAATTAGGTGAAAAGGTGGAACAACGTCAATACATTAGTAAACGCCTTGTAAACGTCTGTTAAAGTCTGTATATAAACCAAAATTAGTAACAACGTCAATACATTCGTAAAAGGAGGACGCGGGAAGTTGACTGCAGCATGCGCGCATGCATGCATCTCACTATCTCAGCTGTTTCCTACGAGGCATCATATGAGTATATGACTAACAGTAACAGACAACTA
This sequence comes from Ipomoea triloba, assembly GCF_003576645.1. Lineage (NCBI taxonomy): Eukaryota > Viridiplantae > Streptophyta > Magnoliopsida > Solanales > Convolvulaceae > Ipomoea > Ipomoea triloba. The sequence continues at coordinate 1,359,436 of NC_044928.1, forward strand.
TATATATATATATATATATATATATACTTTATTTCACATTGAAATCGATTTAAATTTCATGTTTCACAGTAAAAACTAAAAACGCCGTCTTTCGTTCTTACACATTATTGAGTGTCTTTGAATTTGCCTCCGCTTTTTTCTTTTTTCTTTTAAAAAAATCGATCTAATCCGTCCAATTTTTCTAAATGTAAGACTAAGATTAGGTTTTATTTCTCTCTTAAGAATTTGTTATTGTAAGCGCGAAAAATTTGGATGGTATATTTCAAAATCCAAAGTATCGGTTACAATGAAGTATGTATCAAACGAGAAGAGGATACAATCTATGTATGTCCTTTGATTCTCTACTAGAAGTATGATGAACGAAAGTGTGCCAAATTGAAGGTATGCTGAACTAGAAGTATGTCGAGTTCAAAGTATGTTGAACTGAAAGTGTGCCGAGTTCGGAGTATGACGAGTTGGACGTATGCCGAGTTCAAAATTGACAAGTTGGACGTATGTCGAGTTCGGAGTATGCCGAACTGGGAGTATGCCGAGTTCGGAGTATGCCGAGCTGGACGTATGCCGAGTTCGGATTATGCCGAGCTGGACGTATGCCAAGCTCTTGATGTGAGTGCCCATTATAGATAGTGAGTCTTATTAAAAATTTTCAAAATATATATAGTAAAAATATTTAAATTATTTACACAAAATAAAATTCATTAGTTTAGTTATATTAAAACAAAGTGATAAAATTATTCAAACACAAAAAAAAAAAAAAATCCATATTAGGGAGTGACAAAAATGTAGTAATTTGTTTTGTTCTATACGGTGTATTTTCTTGACTTTTATTCAGAAAGAATTTGTTTCAAATATGACCCCCATACGCAAATTATATTGTGGACCATGGTCATGGCTAATACTGTAGTTGTGTTGAACGGATACTGCTGTTGTGTTGAACAGATATTACAGTTGCGCAGAACAGAGGTCGTTTCATCCGTTCAACACACTGCAGTATCAGTTCAACACAACTGCAGTATCCGTTCAACACAACTGCAGTTTCAGACGGATGAAACGGCCTCTGTTTCACACAACTAGCTGCAGTTTCAGACAGATGAAATGGCCTCTGTTTCGCACAACTGCAGTTCCCTTTCAACACAACTGTAGTATCAGTTCAACACAACTGCAGTATCCGTTCAACATAACTGCAGTATCAGCCATGGTGCATGGTCCACGGTATAACAACTATATTACATATGGAATTTGTTTCAAATCAAAGAAAAAGAATCTTTAATTTCCAAATAAAACAAGAAAAATCGACAACAGCAATCAAAGTAAAAAACTCACCTAATAAAACCAGAAAATTCGACTACATCAACACACAAATTACGGGGCGTTTGGTTAGCGGGGAGGAATTAGGTGGGAAAATAATAATGCCGGAATAAAGTGGGAGTTTAAATTCCAGTGTTTGGTTTGCAGAAATAAAATTAATGGGAATTACAATTCCAATGTTTAATTTGGTATACATGTGAATTGAGAGAGAATAAGTGATATAAAGTCCAAAATGTCCATTGTTGTTGTTGTTGTTGTTGTTGTTATTATTATTATTATTATTTATAATTGACAAATTAATTCACAAATTGTTAGAGTTGTTGCATATAAAGAATGCAAATTTTGAAAAGTTCTGCATATAAAGAATTCAAAGGAACATACACGAAAGTTGCTGTATATAAATAACGCATATAAAGAATGTAAATTTTGAATAGTTGTTGCATATAAAGATTTAAATTAAATGAACATGCACAAAGAAAAGTCCAATAATAATACACGCTATAATTTAGAAGGGAATGTCATGTACCAATTTTAAATTAAAAAAGTGAGGAGTAATTTTGTCTCAGGAATATCTTTTTTTCATCCTAAAATCCATGGAATTAAAATCCCAAGGAATTTTGTTACTTTTGAAATTAAGTGAGAATTAAGTGGAAATGAAATTGTAATTCCCTCCAACCAAACGTTCTGTCAGTGGAAGGACGTGGCAAGTTGACGTACTGCATGCATGCATCTCATCTCCTTCCTATGCCTCATTACTAAGAGCATCTCCAACGTTGATGGCAAAACATCAAAATTGTGGAAAAAAAAATGATACAAAACGTACACCTTCTAGCGTACACGGCAAAAACTGCACTATTTTGTCGATAATGAATATGGCGTAGCACTATTTATCAAACAACATTTTGGTTTTAATTTTTTCTTTTCATGATTTGCCCCCTTTTTTGGGGGGGTGGGACTCAGTGGGAGGGGTTAATTCCCATTGTATGCTTATTTTGTTTTCATGTATTTACACATTTTGTTAAATACCTAACCATAAAATTTTATATTATTAAAATAAATTATACCATTTGAAAGATCGCATCATAATTATTAAAATAAAAGTAATGATAGGGTAATTGGGTAGGTACCCGACCCAGAATCATGTGCAGGACTCGAAGGCAGTGAACGGACGTGTAAGGAAGTCAAACAGGCCGTTACACATTAAAGGGGAGGAGCACGGCTCCTCAGTATTAATATCCACTTACTAACACATTGAAGAGGCCATTTACTGCACATTGAAGTGAAAACGAAGTGTCACGTTGCACTCAGGAATATAAAAGGACACTCACATTTGTAGAAGGGGACACGCAACATTACTGTACTAAACTCACTATGGTACTCTTGATACATTGAGATTAATAATACATTCCAATAATAACATTCTTACCGTCAAATAATATTAAATATAAATTAATTAAAAATTAAATTAAATATAACATAACTCCAAATTATTATTTCCATTAAAATTAAACTTGTATTAAAATAGTAATAAAGTTTTAATTTGTCAATATAAAAATTATTTTAGGAGTGAAAAAAAAATTTGGTGCAACAAAATACAGAGAATATTCTTTTTGATTTAAAATTTGGTACAAAATTTAATGTTTTTGACGGGAGATAACCAACGATAAACAATAGTGGAAAAAATTGATAACCTTGAAATCAATTTTAATTTCATGGTTTAGGGCATCCACCACCCTGCCCACTCAAACTTGGACATAGGGGTGGACCTTTTCAAAACCCACTTAATCACATTGGATGCGGGTACAATGATAGGTACCTATCACTTGTTATCTTATTAAAAAAAATTAAAATTAATAATATTTAAATTATTTAAACACACTAAAATTCATTAGTTATATTAAACCATTAATAAAATAATAAAAAAATTCTAATACAAGAACTCAATTTCTATTTTTTTTTCCAAATGTACTTATCAGCTCAAAACTATAAATAATAAAAAATTTAATGTGAATTATAAAGACTTTTATTATTGTTATATTCACATTATAAGACGTGCATGACTGAATCACCTGGTATGGATTGGACTCTCACACTCCAACCTTTATTTAGTGGTGAGAAAATTTTACAATCACTATTCTCGAAGGTGTACGCATGCTACACATCCTAGGTATATACTCCGTATTAATGATGAAAGTGATCGAGTGGCAATTGTACTTAACCATGCAACCCAGTATTGTTAGTTTCTTTCAACATGCAAATGGTCTCAGTTTTTGTTTTATTGTGCATTGATAAAAATAAGTCTCTTATGATTACTTTTCTTTTTTTGATTACTTTGATTACATTATATTTTGCAAATTTTTTAAAACCATATATTTTCACATTAAATATGATAATATTTTAATATGCAGAAATATATAGGCCCTGTTTGGTAAATGGTTGTTGGCTGATTGGGTTGGCTGTTTGGGTTAGAAGGTATAATTTTTTGATAACATTAGCTGATTGTAGAAAATTGTTTGATAAATTAGTTGTTAGCTGATAGCTGTTTGGTATAATTTTTTTCTCAAAAAGCTAATTGAAAAGGCTGCTTTGAGTAGCCTTTTCAATTTTAGCATTTTGGAGTTACAAAAAGCTTATTAGCCAAACAACTAATAGTGGTCAAATAAGCCAAAATTGGCTGATAGGCTGATTATTTACCAAACAGGGCCATAGTAATATAGGGGCAATGGTCAAGTTATATATATACAGGGGAGCATTTAAGTGAGAACACCTCCCCATGTAAAAAGTGTGGAAACAAACGCACACATATAGTGGTGTAAAAACCGCGTCTATGCGTCACCCAATCGTGGCGCTTTTCCATTTAGGCGCCATTTAGTCGGCGGGCTGCCTAAATCGAGTTACTCGGCACCGAATCGACCAAGTTATTATTTTTTTTTTTTTTGCAATTCCTAGAATCATTTGTCTTTGTGTGTGTGTATGTGTGCATGTGTATGTGTATGTATATATATATATACACATGCACAATCTTTTTAATTTTTTTTTGTTTTCCGCCTAGGCGCTAGGCGGCCCTCTAGCTAGCATCCGACTAGCGCCTAACATATTTTGCAACCTTATATATACACATACACTTGCGTTCAAATGAGAACCACTCCTTGTTGGAAAAAATAGCATAAAATAGCATTTTAAGTGGTTATTTTGTGGTACAAATATATGTGGGGTTCACTTTCGGTTTGGGTCAGATCAAAGTGGATTCGGGTTCTTCGTAGTTAGATGAAGGTATTGATATATTGTACGTTCAAAATGGATAATGGGTAATGAGAAATTGGTTCTCAAAGTAGACCCATTTGAGATGGAAATTGCATGTAGAAAAACTTTAAAGTAGCTTTTGTCTCACATTGGTTGGGAAAGTGGGCTTGTACTACTATTTATACAAGAGCCTTTTTAAGGCATATTGACTTATATAGCATATAGGCTCTCTCTCGCGCACAGTGGGATGCAAATCAAAATCTCAAAATGGGCCTGAAAAGGCTTTGCTCGTGTATGTGGGCACGAATATTGTCTAGAAAATTGGCTAGCCTTGTGAGCTAAGTTATGCCAAATTTTCATATCAGTTTTCCATCTCTGAACCACTATCCGCGAAGAGTAAAACGAGTTTACCTGCCATGGCTGAACATAGTTACGTTTCGCAGTTGGGACGGCTGAACGAAGTTATGTCTCGCGGCTGGGAATTTGTTCATGTTTCGCAACTAGAAGTTGGAAGAAGTTTACGTTCCGTGAAATGTTAATGTTGTTGGAAAAATAGCATAAAATGGCAATTTTAGTGGCTATTTTGTGGTACAAATATATGTGGGGTCCACTTCCAATTTGGGTTTAGGGTTTAGGGTTTAGGGTTTAGGGCTTGTACCACTATTTATACAAGAGCCTTTTTAAGGCATATTGACTTGTATAGCATATAGGCTCTCTCTTGCGCGCAGTGGGGTGCAAATCAAATTCCAAATGAGCTTGAAAATGCTTGACTCGTGTGCCACATTTTCGTATATGTTTTCCAATGCAGTCACTAAAGGATTCGGGTATGGACTCATGGTCTCCAGAACTCGGCCTCCTGAAGGGCTCGGGTTTTGGTCTCCAGAACTCGGGCTAATTTGAGAAGAAATAATGTGTGGCATTTGGTTCAAATTCTAATGTCTGTAGAGTTCAAGCTAAGATTCGTTCACTTGACGAGTAAGGAATACATTATGTCACTACGTGTTGGTTCAAGCTAAGTCTTATGATACCAACACTAAAGTGTTGATTCTCCACTACTCAGATTATCTTGTTCGAGCTTAATCTTCCTTTCCTAGCATTAGTGGGGGATTGATGTTAATGCTAGGTTGTTGTTTAATTATTGTGGTCACTATAGTTCTCTTGACCTTTTCTATGGCCAATATCTTTTCTACAAAACTTGTGGGCAGAGATGATTTAACATCTTGTGGTCTTTGTTCACCAGGGGATAGTATAAATAGTACCCCTCATTGCCATTTATAGATCATCCCAAAATAGAAACTTTCTTCTTCTTATCCTTTCTCCTTCATATATCTTTATATCTTAGCAGTATTTGGCACGTTCTAACTGTAGTTAACGAGTGCACGTGACTATATATATAGAATATTTGTGTAACCTTGGGGAAAATGTTCTTTATGCCTTGCACATAGGTACCGACGAAATTGTTCTAAACGGCAATGAGTCTTTTTTCACGCCAAAACTTTAAATCTCTATTGTAGTACTTATCATTTTTCTCAACAATAAGGTTTCAAATTCGACTCTTTGAAAGAATTGCTTATTGGACTTCAATTCTTCGTTTAAATTTATTATTTATGAGCAATCTAAGTTGATTTATTTCTTTATAGTTCATTACCAATTAACTAGAGTTATAATGTGAATTTCATTCAAATTCGACTCTTTGAAAGAATTGCTTATTGGACTTCAATTCTTCGTTTAAATTTATTATTTATGAGCAATCTAAGTTGATTTATTTCTTTATAGTTCATTACCAATTAACTAGAGTTATAATGTGAATTTCATTTGGAGTCGCTATAGATTCTTTTATAAATTAAAGTTAGTGTGTAGGAATGCATTGACGTTGCGGTTGTGCATGAAGAGCAGAGACGTGATCATTTAAGAAAAGTAATAATTAATTAAGAATCTATATATTTTCATTGGATTTATATTATTTGATTTATTTCCCAACTCGTGATACACACGCATATATAGATCAGATCAGAGGGAAAATATATAACTTTTCCAATATGGAGACAGTATAGTCTTTGTTTTAAAATTCATATTATTTTATGTGCTTTCGTCGCAAAACTTGCGAATCTTTGTCACATACACTCTGATGGCGTACCTACGCAAATTATACCGTGGACCATGGTCATAGCTGATACTGTAGTTGTGTTGAACTAATACTGTAGTCATGGTTGCAGTAGGCGCTAGGCGCTAGTCAGGCAGTAGACTAGCGCCTATCGCCTAAACGGTCTAGGCGGCGCCTAGGCGGTACCGAGGCGGCGACCTATAAATACAAAAAAATAATGCATGTGTGTGGTATGTCATATATTATATCATATATATTAAATATATATCTCTTACTTCTCTTATTTAGAGAAATAAATAAATTTAAATATATATAAATATAATAAAAAATTAATAAGGCCGACTCGTTCGAGTTAACTTGGCTAACTTTACCGAGTTAGGCGAGTTAACTCGGCCCAATCAGCCGAGTTAGGCGCTAGGCGAAGGTCTAGGCGGATACCTTGGGAGCAATTCGCCTCGGTCTAGGGGCGCCTAGGTGGTGGCTTAGGCTGGAATTTTTGCAACAGTGACTATAGTTGTGTTTAACTGATACTGCAGTTGTGTTGAAAGAGAACTGCAGTTGCGCGGAACAGAGGTTGTTTCATCCGTCAACACAACTACAGTATCAGTTCAACACAACTGCAGTTTCAGACGAATGAAACGACCTCTGTTCCGTGCAACTGCAGTTCCCTTTCAGCACAACTGCAGCATCAGTTCAACACAACTACGGCATCAGTTCAACACAACTACAGTATCAGCCATGACCATCATCCATAATGCATTGTAGACCATGGTCCACGGTATAACGACCGGCCTAAGTACGCACCCCAGCCACAAAACACGAACATTAATGTCTCCCACAATGTTGGGCGCCATATGCATGCATGCATGTGTTTATCTTGGATGAAAAAGGTAAAATTTATCACTTCGGAGCTTTCATGCTAGGGGTGTGCAATTTATCAAAATTTTTCCATTAACCAACCGAACCGAAAAATTTCGGTTTACCATTAACTGAACTGAAAATTTTGGTTCGGTTAATGGTTAAATAAATCTTGAAACTTCGATTAACGGTTAATTCGGTTTGAAAGGACGGTTAACCAAATTAACCGAACGGTTAATCGAATTTATATATATTTATATATATATATATATATATATATATATATATATATATAAAATTAAATATAAATACTAAATACTAATTGGATAGAAGATTTGAAGTTATGGATGTTTGAATATTTGAAGTTAGGGATGATTTGTATTTTATTTTAATTGGATTTATTATTTTAGGTGTTATTTTTAGAATTTTATATTTTAAGTTTAAAAAGTTCAGTTAACCGACCGATTAACCGAAAAAGATTTCGATTCAGTTACTTCGATAACACAAATATAATTTCGGTTCAATTAATTAAAGGTTTTAAAATTTCGGTTGATTCTGTTCGGTTAACCGAATGCGCACCCCTATTTCATGCACACCTTGTCCCTACAAGTATTATGAAGTTAAAATCATTGTAACTCAGTGACTCCTTAAGTGAGAAAATTAGGGTCCACAAGAAATTATTCTAATCACTAAAGGGTGAAAATATCATGATTCGATCATATATCCTCTCCAATTTTAAAAGTAAACAATACTTCCATGTTAACATATTTACTATCCACTATTATTTTCTCTATATCCCTACAATCAATAATAATAATAATAATAATAATAGGAAAAACTTGTGTGAGAGCGTTTCACCGTGAGTCGGGTCGGGTCAGGACAATATGAAAATGTACTTATATGCACAAATGTCATACTTATATGCTCAAAATACTAATCAGGAATAAAATTTTGTTACTTATAAGGGTACAATGTAATACATTTGGATTTAAGTCCTAAGATCGATCACAATTTCAGTTCTCCTCTTCAAATTAACGTAAAATAAGGAGGAAAATTGTAAATTTTGATTGATCTTAGGACTTAAGTCCATTTATTCATGTTCAAGCATAAACAAACAAACAAATTGATCTTAGGACTTAAGTCCATTTATTCATTGTTCCTAAATAGTATTATATTTTCCCTTATAAGTAAGGGGCACTTGCTAACATTAATTATTATGGAAAATGTAATACTTTTGATGCAAAAAATAATACTTTTACCTCAAAATGCAAAAGTATTACATTTTCCTCAAAAGTATGACATTTTACCCTATAAGTAACAAAAATTTTATTCTTGATTAGTATTACATTTGAGCATATAAGTATGACATTTACATGTTGATTTTACCCGACCCGCCCCGTCTCACGAATAAGGACCCGTGAGACGGTATCACACAAGTGTGACCCATAATAATATAATGATAAGCTAAGGAGGTGTAGCCAGCAAATTTTGAACCTACACTCTATGAGATATATAACAAGACAAGCACCAATCACCCATGCTACTCAAATCTCATGTACAAGAACACATGATACTCTACTTACCCATGTGAAGATCGTTGGCATCCAGGTAGTGGGGATACACATGTGTGACCAAGAATGAAGGCAAACCATAACTGTACATTTGTCAAGCATCTAAAATGTCTTCAACGCTATATAAATGGCTTGATGTCTCCCTTCAGACATCACTCCTTAGGACCATTACAACACTCATGGCTTAATGGTTTGTGGTCCTAACCTTCAATCCATATACCAAAGTTCTATTCCTAGTCCAATAGTGGACTAGAAATAATAATGTTGTTACTAGGAATCGAACTTTGGTTTGGTTCAAATTCGATGTCTGTAGAGTTCAAAATAAAAACATTCTTCTTCTTTTCCTTTCTCCTCCATATATCTTTATATCTTAGCAGTGTTTGGCGCGTTCTAACTGTAGTTAACAAGTGCACGTGACTATATATAGAATATTTGTGTAACCTTGGGGAACAAAGCTGTTCTTTATGCCTTGCACCTAGGTACCAGCGAAATTGTTCTAAAAGTCAATGAGCCTTTTTTCGCAACACAACTTTAAATCTCTGGTGTAGTATCATTTTTTTCTAACAATAAGGTTTCAAATTTGACTCTTTGAGAGAATTGTTTATTGGACTTCAATTCTCAGTTTAAGCTGATTATTTATGAGCAATCTAAGTTGATTTATTTTTTTTTGTGGTTCATTACCAATTAACTAGAGTCATAATAATGTGAGTTTCATTCGGAGTGGATATACATTTTCTTATAAATCAAAGTTAGTGTGTGGGAATGCATTGACATTGCGGTTGTGCATGAAGGGCAGATACGTGATCATCTCGGGGAAGTAATAATTAACTAAGAATCTATATATTTTCATTGAATTCAAATTATTTTCCAACTCGTGATACACACATATATAGATTAGAGGGAAAATATAATTTTTCCGATGTGGAGACAGGATAGTCTTTGCTTTAAAATTCCTATTATTTTATGTGCTTTCGTCGCAAAACTTGTGAATCTTTGGCGTACGTACGCACCCCAGCAGCAAAACACGAACATTAATGTCTCCCATAATGTTGGGCGCCATATGCATGCATGCATGTCTATTCACACTCTGAAGGCCTACGTACGTACGCACCACAGCCGCAAAACACGAACACTAATAAATGATAAATGTCTCCCATGTTGGGCGCTATATGCATGCATGAATGTGTTTATCATGAGTGAAAAGGGTAAATTTATCACTTCGGAGTTCGGAGCTTTCATGCACACCTTGACCCTACGAGTATTATGAAGCTAAAATTATTATGGCGACTTAGTGACTCATTAAATGAGAAGATTAGGATTCACAAAAAATTATTTGGATCATCAAAGATTAAAATTTTACACTACGATTATCAAAATTTGATCATATGTTCTCTCCAATAGTCCAATTTTAAAAGTAAACATAACTGTCATGTTAACATGCATATTTACAATTCACTACTACACTCGATAGTCTTCAGCGTTGTATAAGGGGTTCCTTTAGACATCACCGTACCCCTTGGACCTGGCTTAGTGGATTGATTTCAATTCCTAGCCCAAATAGTAGACTAGAAATAATAATTCTACTGCTAGAAATCGAACCTTGGTGTATGGAATGAAGGTTGGGACTACAAGTCACTAAGCTATGAGTGTTGTAATGGTTCAATGGGTGATGTCTAAAGGGAGACATCAAGCCCCTTATATAGGGTTAAAGACCTTCCAGATGCTTGGCAAATGAGGAGTTCTAGTTTACCTTCATTCTTGGCCACATATATCTACCTCCGGCCCACTATCTGGATGTCTCGATCTTCACATGGATAAGTAGAGCATCCTATCTTTTTTGTATATGAGATTTAGTAACTTGGGTGGTTGGTGCTTGTGTTATGAGGGTCCTGTTTGGTAAATAATCAGCCTATCAGCCAATTTTGGCTTATTTGACCACTATTAGTTGTTTGGTTAATAAGCTTTTTGTAACTCCAAAATACTAAAATTCAAAAGGCTACTCAAAGCAGCCATTTCAATTAGTTTTTTGAGAAAAAAATTATACCAAACAGCTATATGCTAACAGCTAATCTATCAAACAACTTTCTACAATCAGCTAATGTTATCAACTAATCATACCTTCTAACCCAATCAGCTAACAGCCATTTATCAAACAGGGCCGAGAACTTATCTCATATAGCTCAAGGTCGAATCCTGTTGTATACCACCTCAGCTTTGCATTTTAAAAAAACCTACTATTTTCCCCTCCAAAATCTACCTTATAATGTTCATCCGCTAATGTGATAATAATACTATTTATATTCATTAGTTGTTCATAAATTAACAGACTCCACCACGAATAAAAATTGATTTTAATTATTATTTTATTAGTAATCAAAGACCATTTTTTAAAAGAAAAATAAAAATATCAATCAAATAATATGCATAAGAATGTGACATTAAAAGATAATTTAGAAAGATATATAACATCACTAAATTTGTTTACTATATTTTAATAACTTTAATTTTCTCTCGTTCAAAGGAAGCCTTAGTTAAGCTAAATAAATCTTCTATATTCGGCAGGCCCAATTATTTATAATATTGGACTAATGCCCAAATAGTTTTGCCCATTATCCAAGATACTATAAGATTATGAATTCAATTGAATTTCTCCCTCGTTAAATTCTGAAATTGGAATTAATCAAACATCAAATAATGGTTTTATATATTTGAGTTAGGGAAATGCTACAACCGTTATCCAAATATGTGCTTTATGATGTGAAATTTGCAGTGTGACCTTAGCCGACAAAAAATTAATTACAAAGAGATAAATTAACATATGTTAGCAGTATAAGTATCTCATAAACAAGAATTCGTGAGGTAGTCTCACATAAGTTTTTGCCAAACTTATTAAATATGGATTAAATCGATTATTGGGCTCTTGAATTATAAGGCAAACTTGTGTTTCATGTATAGGCTTTAATATTAACTTTGGGCTCTTGAATTATAAGAAAAACTTGTTTTTCATGTATAGGCTTTAATATTAAGTAATGCAATAAAGCTCTAGTGTAACGGAAAATGCCAAGTGCACTTCTATAGTTCGGCAAATTATGCTGTGGACCCAGGTCCACCTTGCAAGGTGGACCTGGGTCCAAAACTACGTCGTTTTTGTCTCTTTTTTTTTTTTTAATTAGTAAACATATTGCTGAATATAGAGTTGTCCAAAAATGTGTGAATGTAGAGATTTCATAGTGTAAATGTAGAGTATAGAAATCGTGAATGTAGATTTATGATTGTGTGAATGTAGAGTTGCCCATAAATGTGTGAATGTGGAGGTTTTAAATTGTGAATATGAAGTATAGAAATCGTGAATGTAGAGTTATGCATGTGTGAATCTGTAATAAAGTTAAGAAGTTCTAGCAACTTGTAGCTCTGTAATGTGTGAATGTAGAGTTCTCAAGTTGTGAATATGGAGTATAGGACCTGTGAATATAGAGTTTTGAATGTGTAAATGCATAACAGTAGTAATATAGTTACTAAACATATAAACCTATAATGTGTGAATGTAGAGTTTACAAATTGTGAATGTAGAGTATATTGTATGTGAATGTAGACCCAAGTCCACCTTGCAAGGTGGACCTGGGTCCACGGCATAACAACTCCTATAGTTCTATCCCCTTTTCTGTTCCAGATCCCCAAATTTTGAATCTCGTTTTTGTCCCAATTCGAGCGATGATCAATGATCCTCGTGAGATAGGAAAAGTTTGACATCCATAGTCAACATATCGTCTATATGGAGTACGTCGTTAGGTAGGGTAGTTTATATATGGAACAAGATTCACATAGCATTTTAAATCATGAATTAAAACAACAAAGTATAGAATGTATACTTGTAAAATACATAATTTCATAACACAAAACACAAAGAGTACTATTGACTCAGTTATAATGTAGTATATTTTCTCAACCTACTAAGCACAAAGAGTCAACAATCGCCCTCACTGAGGCTCAAACTCACTTCCTTCCATGTGAGAGTATAAATCGGGTACCACTAAACCACAAGATCTTTGCATTTTTTTTAATGACAATTAAAAATCAAATATGTGCCTGTGCCTGGCAAAATAATTATTACAATAGGGAGGCTAGAGTTGGATCATTTATTAATTATTACTGCCCTAGTAAAGTCTTGTTTGACAGTGGAGTAACTTTTCGTGGTCCTTTTGCCTAACCTATACGTTTGTTTAATTTTATAAGTTTGCAATGAAGTAGACAAGTAGTTGCTCCATCTAATTTCAAACGTTGCTCGTACCCCCCCCCCCCCCCCCCCCCCCCCCTTTTTTTTTTTTTTTTTATAAAAAAAA
>NC_044928.1:1373186-1403290 GCF_003576645.1 Ipomoea triloba
CCCCCCCCCCCCCGGGCCCCTTTTTTGTATTTACATTTTAAAAAAAAAAATTCAATTGGTATACCGTCTCACAAAAGTCAATCAATGAGATGTGTTAGATCTAATAAGAATGTGCTATAACAAAATTACAAACATATTCAATTATTATATATAATACTTTATACTTTATATCATAAATGTAATATTTTATAGTAAAAATGTAGTAAATAATTTGCATAAAATTTGGGAAACCATTGACAAGACTCCATCTCCTATTGAGAAGACTCCATCTCTCAAGGGAAACCATTGACAAGACTCCATCTCCTATTGAGAGAACTCGTGTAGGAAGAAAGAAAAATGATACATAGACTCTTATGAGGTGTTTAATTGGAAAAGTTATTTAACAATTCAATTGGTATTTTTTTTTCATGGCATTGAGAATAATTTATCACTTAATAGGATAATTTTGCTCCATAGAACTTTCTTAATTACCTTTAAACTAAATATGTATAATAATTAAATATATTTTAAATTATGATATTGTAATTTAGAAATGCCTCCACTGAGGTTTGAACCCAACGTATTGAAGCACAAAAGTTAGTATTACCTCTACTGAGGTTCGAACCCACCACCTCCTGTATAAAGGGAAAGGTTTGATGCCACTGGACTACAAGGTCCTTGACAATTTGGAAATCACTATTACTTTTATTACCACTATTATTCTGTTAGGACATATTGATCTTTAATTATACTCATTATTTCTAACAATTTCAAACTCAACCAAATAATGGAATCATTATTCCCAGTAATTTATTTTCTACCAACCAAACAATGAAATTAATATTTTTAATAATTTCTTTTTCATAAAATTTCAATTACATTCTTTCTCAAATATTTTTTGCGAACCAAATAGATTGTTAGGAGTAAAACTCACGTGCCATGATTTTATTAATAGTAGAAAATAATAAATAAAACTAAGGTTCCCAATATTTTCTTAATGGATCAGCGCAGACCACCAAAGCAAAGTGAAATAAAGTATAAAATAAGAGTACGTATAGTATTACTTTAGAAAAAAAATGGAGAACATAATTTAAATAAATTATATCACCATATAAAATACATCATTAACTAAACAATTAATGTTACTTTTGAAATGTGACATTTTTACTTTTAAAAATGAGGGTGAAATATGTATTTTATTTATTTGTCTTTTTCAACAAATTATTACTTATATGTGGGAATAAAAATAAATGCGAAAAAAGAGTACAGTAGACACCATTTGTAAATATTAGAATTGTAATTTTAGCATTAAATTAAAACTATAATTATATAATATTTGTTAATGGTGTCCCATTATTTTTTGCATTTTTTCTTATTATCATATATAAACAATAATTTGTTGGAGAAAAAAATGAAATACTTATATTTAAAGGTAAAATGTCTATTTAACTGAAAAGGGATAAAAGTGATACTTGTAAAATAATTGGACTAATATAGATACATGAATAATTAAAAAGAAAAATGCTATAAACATAAACATATAATTCTGTGAGAAAAAGTGTTATTTTTGTTAGACATGTATGCCTTAGGAGCCAACATTTATTGATTTCTTAATAAATAAATGTTTTATTTTGGCTTAGTTAATATTTGATATGATTCCATACAATCTTTTTAATTCGTTATTTTTAGGAGTTAAGAATATGAGTGAAAGAAATGTCGCATGATATTTGTAACAGAAAGGTTCATTATAATATACAGAATATATAAATATATTTCATTATCAACTATGTAGTCATGACATACTGCTAGGTGTCACTAATGACTTACCAGTTATTTAATAATGTGTTATTAAATACTACTTGTTGCTAGTTTGATTATGAATCTAAAAAGTCACACATTAATGATTCGTAATAATGTTGAGAACTTTATAAGAAATCAATAGGGAGTTATAGATATTGATTTAATACATTAATAAATGATTAATCAATTAATTTAATATTGAATAGTTTTAAGTTTTTTAAAGGCTAACATTATTGGATCTAAACCAGACTATATATAAATAACCAACCCTTTTTAAAGAGAGGAAGTGAAATAGATTTTAATTAGAAAAACAGTTTTTAGGCAAAATTTCTAGAAGTGTTGACGAATAAAAAAACCGGTTGATGCTCCCGTTGCATATGTTTTACAAACAATTTTCCCTTTTTATGAACAAAATGTCCTTGAAAAAATCAAACGAATGAGCTTCAAGATTTGAGGATGGTGACGCGTCAACAAGGTCTGCAAAGCTTCAAAAGTCCAAAAGCACCATAAAGAATTAAAGAAATGAGGAGTATTAAATTCCCAAAAGGACAAAAATTTGCAATCCAGCCACATCGTTTTGCGTAATTCACAACACCACTTTATACTAGGAGCCCCTAACTTCCACAAAAGTGACACAATCTCTCACTTTCACACTACTTTTCTCAATTCTTCCCCCTCCCTGCAAAACCAAATCAGATCAAAACTCACTCTTTCCTCTGTTTATCCCCTGATTCTTGAGAACTAAACAGAGGATCAAGAATGGTGAGCTTGAAGGCAGGGACAAGGCCACCATGGGTAGGTCTTGGGGCCTCAGTTTGGATGCAAATAGCAGCAGGAAATGCCTACAATTTCCCTCTCTATTCCCACACTCTGAAATCAGTTCTGGGTTTCAGTCAACAGCAGCTCACCATGCTTGGGGTGGCCAATGATATTGGGGAGAACGTGGGCCTTCTCCCTGGCCTTGTCTGCAACAAGTTCCCACCTTGGGTTGTCCTCCTCATTGGTGCTTTTGCTTGTTTTCTTGGCTATGGAACTCTCTGGCTTTCTGTTAGTGGAACTGTTCTCAACATGCCTTATTGGGTGGTAAAGTCCTAATCTTTCTTCAAATTTTCTCTGATTCATTAAAATTCTACTCTAGTGTCCTTTGATGTGTTTATGCTAACTCCAATTTGGTATTTATATTATAAAATTCAATATTTGTAAAAATTATATTAAGAAACTATACTTGTTTCAAAGATAGAGATACCAAAATTTTAAAGACAGGATTAGTCAACGTTCCATTGGATTGAACTAATGTAGGATATGGAAACTGGGAAGACGTAGTAGATTTGGTTTTTGGTTTCTGTTTTTTAAAAAAAATGTAATCTTTAGTGCATAATATTGATGTTTGGTTTTTGCATTTTGGAATCACTGTTTGATAGTATTGTTCTGTAGTACAGTGTTGTTGAGGAGTCAATTCTTTGCCTTTAATTTGTCCTGCAGTTGTTCAGAGGTCATGGAAGTTAGGTTTCATACTTATTTTTATGAACTTAAATGCTTGGGGCTTTGATTTCCCAAAATAGTACTGTAAGGTTAGTGTTTAGATAAACAAGAACAAGAATCGAAAACAATGGTAAAAAGTAAGAAAGACAAGATATATTAGGTCTGGCAATGTACCTACGTCAACGGGAGCGAAGCTGTTTTTTTTATTAATTATGACTGTAGAACATTCATGATTACCAGCATCATATTTATATGTAATTTTAAAAGGTACGTGTACTAAATTACCCTTGTACCTCACCAACCTTGCGTTACGCAACAAAAAAGGAAAACCGTAACCGGGATAAGTGTTGGACTCCACTCCACTCTGTTCTATCCAACACTTATCATCCTCGAGTACATATGAGACATCCATAACAATTCGAAAGTATAGATAGCATTGTTGTTTGGAAAACATTTTGCAAGCATTCTTATCATTTTAAAATGGCTAAACAGTAAATTACACTCATATGAAAATAAAGCATTGCCAATTCTGGTGCTGGAGTGTAATCTCCCAACTCAAATTTTGCATGTGCAAATATTATATGACTTTAAATTCGTATAGCTATACTAAAATATTGGAAAATGATGGCGGAGGCAAAGAGGAGATGTATTCTAGCCAGGTCTGATTACTTCCACCAAGTTATGAAGCTTACTAATCATACTAAATCTCTGCTGCATCCATTTATGTCTAGATTCCGATTTAAAGACTTAGATTTGACTTATTTAATGCTTGGCTCACTAGATTTTTCGATTCTCTTTGAACTGAGAAATATCTACATGTTGACTACTTGCAGTTATGGATTGCCCTTATTGTGGGCACGAACAGCAGTGCTTGGTTTTCCACTGCTGTGCTTGTGACTAACATGAGAAACTTCCCTCTCAATCGGGGCACTGTTGCTGGTATTCTTAAAGGTTATGGAGGACTTAGTGCTGCGGTGTTTACTGAAGTTTATGGTGTATTGCTTAAAAACTCGTCTGCTAACCTCTTGATGTTCCTAGCCATCGGTGTTCCCATTACGTGTTTCGTTATGATGTACTTTGTTAGGCCTTGCACTCCCGCTTCAGGTGATGATCCTTTGGAGCATTCCCACTTTTTGTTCATTCAATTAGCTAGTGCTGTGCTTGGTGTCTATGTTCTTTCGACCACGATCTTGGAAGATGTATTTGCTCTGGGTGTTCCGGTTTCTTATCTTATCCTCGTTATCATGGTACTTCTTCTATTGGCTCCACTTGCCATTCCTGTAAAAATGACTTTCTATCCCTCAATTCTTAGCAAATCATCCACCGTCAATCAGTCTGAGGAAACTGTGGCGATAACTGATCAAGATAAGGGTAATGAAGAGAGTACGGAGCCTCTGTTGATCGCATCATCGTCGTCAGCAAACCTGGGAAGCTTTCATGAAAACGAAGACATGTCTGAGGTGGATATGCTTCTTGCTGAGGGTGAAGGAGCAATAAAGAAAAAGAGGAGACCGAGAAGAGGCGAAGATTTTAAGTTTAAAGAAGCTGTGGTCAAGGCCGATTTCTGGTGTCTGTTTCTAGTCTATTTTTTTGGCGTAGGCTCGGGGGTTACAGTCCTCAATAACCTTGCACAGGTTGGAATAGCACAAGGTGTTAACGACACGACAATCCTGCTGTCTCTCTTCAGCTTCTGCAATTTCGTGGGTCGTCTTGGTGGAGGGATTGTTTCTGAACATTTTGTCAGGTTTGTAGTACTTGTCCTATAATCTTGTCATTGATTCTATGGATATTTAGATGAGTTTTGTCTTCATTTTGACCTGTATGACAAAACCAACAAAATGATTCATTTTCTGCTTAATGTCACAATTTTATCCGATATTTGAACATGGAATTCTCCTTTTCCTAGCAGGTTAAAAGCTCTCCCAAGAACGATTTGGATGACATTCACGCAAGTAGTGATGATAATTACATACTTCCTATTTGCTTCTGCTCTTAACGGGACCCTCTACGTTGCCACAGCCCTACTCGGGATCTGCTATGGCGTTCAGTTCTCCATACTGATCCCTACTACCTCCGAGCTATTCGGCTTGAAGCACTTCGGGCTAATTCTCAGCTTCATGGGAATAGGGAACCCTCTCGGTGCCTATCTCTTCTCGGGTCTTCTTGCTGGATATTTATACGATATCGAGGCTGCAAAGCAGCATAGCGATACCTGCATCGGTCCTAACTGCTTTCGGGTAACATTCCTAGTTCTTGCTGGACTTTGTTCTGCTGGCGCCCTGCTTAGCGTAGTTCTGACTGTGAGACTAAAGCCGGTTTACCAGATGCTTTATGCCGGGGGCTCTTTCCGCCTGCCCCGAAGCTCGAACCACTAACATTACTGTAACAACTACCACTTCTGGGATCTTTTGCTTTTTGTTTCTTAGATCCCATTGCTCCCTATTTTATTCTCTATGGAGTAAAAAGTATGTTGTTTTGACAGTTTGAGCATCAAGAACTTAATATATGTAGCTATCAGGGCACAGGAGTTTCCACTTCTGCCCTTACTGATGTATCTGCTTAAACCCACTCGGCTTTTGTTGTTATTATACTTTGATTTACGGGAAAGTCCACGGCTTTATTGTTATTATACTGTTATTATGGTTATTAGTATTGTTATTGTTGTTATTATTACTCAAGTGGAGCTCATAATTTATGACAATATGGTTATTAGTACTGAAAATGAGGCTCAGATAAACAGATATTATGACATAGTCAAGGGAAAATTTTAAGGATTACTCAGTTGACAGCTAAACAAACAAAAGACTAATTGGTTAAGATTTTTTAAGTTGAAAGACTTAATTAGGCAAAAAACAAAAGAAGAAATAGTTAATGACAAAATTGCTAATTTTGTTATAGTAAGGGACAATTTCAATAATTAACTCTTATTTGTAAATTGTAAGAACAGCTCAAGACCAACTACCTCGTACGACCGTTAAGGACACGAAAACTGAATCCTAACTCCCCACCAATTTTCTCGGTCAAATTCACCAGGACCTTATCTTCCTCCTTCCATATGGATTAGAACCCTTTCATCGTCACAACATTAAACACACAAAAAAGACACAACAATACCTTAACACACTAATCCTCAACCATTATGCATCATTCATTTGGGCAGTTTCTGAGGAAAAACCATCCCAATCTTCGTTTAATCTTGGCATATTCAAGAGCCATTTCGACGGAATCCGGCGGCGGCTCCGGTGGCCGGAGATTCAACCATGAGATGAAAAGGGGTGGCATGTTTCTTGAATCAGTGTTGAGATCACTTCTCCCCATTGTTGCAGCTAGCTCAAGTGCAGGGCTTTGTTATTATGCACTTTCTGAGAAAGATTCTTGGGTTTCTTATGCTGATTCTGGAAATAAAGCTTCAGAACAGCAGTCTGAGAATAAACCTATGTTTTTATTCAAAGGTATTATTATAGTCTATACTCTTTTCTCAATTTTTTTTTTCTTTTTTTCTTCAGACATACATTTTGCACATGTGTGCCACACATATTTCCCTATGAGTTAATTCCAGGAATGATCACTTTTGTATTTGTCATTGACTATTGAGTTTGTTTCAAATTTGGTTCTTCTGTTAGATATTCCTTTAATTGGCCTAGATTTAAGGATAAGAATGTAAAAGTTAGCTAACATAATCGTTACAAATGATATAATCGCCTCAAATTTGGGACAGAGACTTATAGCCAGGTCCAAATTGACTTATGCATCATTCTTTCATATTACCACTAATGATGAGCCTAGTGTATCAAGTTTTTGAACCCAATTTGCCCATCTTAGAAACAAGCCAATTTTTACATTCTTAGCCTTAAATTTAAGGTTGCCCAGAAACACAATCAATAGTCAAGGGATGTTAATGATCAAATTGAAAGTCAATGACAAATTGGTAAATGTGGTAAATGTCAATAGTCAAGAGAACATTCTTAGGTACTTATGTATAGTAAATTAGTAATGACATGTTGATTGCAGTTTTGATCTATGTTTCAGCACCAGCTTTATGCTATTGCTAAATATTGACTGTTATTCTTTGTTAATAAATCTGAATCTCTTGCAAGTTGCAAGACAGGATGAAAACTGATGATTCTGTGGTTTCAGATACATATAGGAAAAGGGTGTTCTTCAAGTATGAGAAACGGTTGAGAATGCGAAGTCCTCCAGAGAAGGTATGGAGCTAAATTAGCCATATTTTAAGGTTTTCTGCAATGTTTTAAGGTATACATTTTCTTTCTACAAAACTACATTAACAATATTAGTGGTGCCTTCATGTTTTTGTTTCAAGGTGTTTGAGTACTTTGCATCTTTTAAAGTGCCTGGCGGGGAAGTGTATATGACTCCAGGAGATCTAATGAGGGCTGTAGTTCCCGTCTTTCCTCCATCTGAAGCAGCTAGTGTGAG
Organism: Ipomoea triloba; assembly: GCF_003576645.1. Taxonomy (NCBI): domain Eukaryota; kingdom Viridiplantae; phylum Streptophyta; class Magnoliopsida; order Solanales; family Convolvulaceae; genus Ipomoea; species Ipomoea triloba. The sequence continues at coordinate 1,380,885 of NC_044928.1, forward strand.
AGGTGGATCTCTGAAAGGCGAAAAGGTGCCTGGTGAATTGCATTGCGCTCCTTCAGATTTTTTTATGCTTTTCGACACCAACAATGATGGGCTTATATCGTTTCCAGAGTTAGTACTTCTCTGCCTTCTCCTTCACCCCGCCTGCAAAAAGGAAGGATTTGATCTCGTTAAATCATTTTCTGGTTTGTCTGCAACTGCAGGTATATCTTTTTTGTTACGCTTCTCAGCATTCCTGAGTCGAGTTTCTCCATAGCTTTTCGGATGTTTGACATTGACAATGATGGGTGAGTGCTCGTTTTGCTGCAGTTTCTCTTGCCTTTTGGTTTGAAATCTGTGGAATTTGTGTTGCCTATGCCAGCACTGAGTTCATACATATGAAGATATAATGTAGCTAAGACAATAGGATTTACTTATCCTCTAATGGTTTTGGAACTTTTAGTGACTGGTCTTCTGAACAGAGGAATCGACAAGGAGGAATTCAAGAGAGTGATGGCACTGATGCGAAATTATAACAGACAGGGCGCTCGCCACAGAGATGGAATGCGAATTGGGTTGAACGTTTCTGGCTCTGTAGAGAACGGGGGTCTGCTAGAGTACTTCTTTGGCAAAGATGGCAAAGGTCGCCTTGAGCACGATAAATTTGTTCAGTTCTTGAGAGATTTGCACATCGAAGTAATGCTTTTTTATCAGCCTAGCTACAGTTTTCTGTCAATAGTATCTGTCTGCTGTTAAAGGATTATAGTTTCTGCTTCTGTATTCCACAGATGTTGCGGTTGGAATTTGCGCATTATGATTACAGGTCGCGAGGGAGCATTTCTGCTAAAGATTTCGCGCTGTCAATGGTTGCAGCAGCTGACATGAGTCACATCACCAAGTTTCTTGATCGAGTTGAGGAACTGAACGATGAGCCACGCCTTAGGGATGTGCGCATTTCGTTCGACGAGTTCAAGAGTTTTGCTGAGCTGAGGAAAAAACTGCAGCCATTTACTCTTGCCATCTTCAGCTATGGGACAATGAATGGGATGCTCTCAAAAAATGACCTAAAAAGAGCTGCTAAGCACGTATGTCTACAACGCTTTTTTTCTTACTCCCTCTGTCCTATTTTGTGCTCTCACTCCCGAGCAGGAGAGGAAGTAGAAGTGCGTTTAGCATTACTCGAACGTTATACATCTAACATAAGCTTTGCTTCTATGTACAAGGTTTGTGGCATATCGCTTACTGAGAATGTGGTGGACATGATCTTTTACTTGTTCGATACAAACCACGATGGGATTCTAAGCTCGGATGAGTTCTTGAGAGTGTTGCAGAAGCGAGAGACAGACATTTCACACCCAATGGAGAAGGGGTTCGTGGGGATGATCTCGTGCTGGATGGACTGCGCAAAAGGCTGTCCTTCCAAGCTTCTTCACTAAACCTGCAATCACCTCATGAAACATGTTCTTTGAACTGAAAAAAACATTGTACAGATAAAAACACTGCACTCTTTCTTCCATATTTTCTCTTCGGGTATGCTTCAATGAAGCAATAGGGGATGAAAATGTAATGAAACGTGGTGGGATCAGCCAATTCAAATCTGATGTGATATCATCGATACCTACTCCTTTTCCTCCTTTGATTCACTCAAGTGAGAGTTCATTTTGTATTCTGATGTTCTTCCCAAACACCATGTCTGCAGATTTACATGTTTGGTAAACTTAATAGTCTGCTATTTTTCCTGCAGTTCTTGTACAGATGAGAGAAGAGAAGCTGATAGATGCATCCACATATTCAACCAGAAAGGTTTTGTTTATCAGTTTATGATGTAGAGGTTTTTCTTGCAGTTTCACCAGTACTAGGAACTGTTTTGTGTTAGTTTAGGTAACAGAACACTGTCAAAATGGTTCTACTGTTTTCAACTAGATGAGATTGTTCTTTAAGTTTGACTATAAAGTACAAATGTTTTACTATATCAGGTAGAATAAAAATAGCAGTAATTATCATCAATTATTTGTATCCATGAAGAGCTAAATTCTATACCAAAATAGTTGTAAACTTCTATTAAATGGTCCCTTTGAAAGTGTGTTGGCTGAAGACTAAAATCTTCAATGTGATGACTCAAACTCTCTTGGTGCAAGACTAATCAATGCCAATCTAAAACAAGATCAAAATTGCAAAATAAATAAATAGATAATTATTTTTTTTAAAATAAATAAATCAAGAAGAAGAGAAAGAAACTGATGGGATTATACAATACAGATTAATTGAAAAAATAATCAGGATTGACACTACTTGGTCTTTATAGTAAAAAAAATCGGTCATTAAAACTGAGTGCCATTAGCAAGACAAACCAATTCCACCATCATTACTCTAAACATCCAACTAGTGCCACCATCGGCAATGTCACAACAAACCTATTGCTTTATGAGTGAGATTTTGATTATTCCGTTATTATAAATACAGACCTCAGTCAGCTATGTAAAAGATTTAAATCCTTGAGGGCAACCATAATAGTGATTTTTGAGGAAGCAAAGCTTATGTGGAAGAGATAAAGAGAGGAGAGAGTCTTTTGGCTTCTCCGACAAAGACCTTGATTTTTGAAAAAAAAAAAAAAACGTTGGAGCACGCTGGTGCGATTCAGAGTGACTGTGACATTTGACCATTGGTTTCCCTTTTTCTTTTTTAATTGTCAGAATTTTTTTCTTTTCTTTATCTCTTCAATTTTTCTCTCTCCTACTTGGCTTCATAAAAACCAACAAAAAACCTTGACAATTGGAGATCCTCGAAATTTGTACTTGAACTTATTAATAATTATAACAAATCTGCCACATTATTTTCTCTCTCACACATTCTACACTTCATATATTCTTTACAAATACCAACTCGTATAACACTATCATTATTCTCAAATCTCAATGCTCGTCATGTCATCATTGCCATATAGCTCAATTTATCAAGCAATTTGAATATTAAATGCTAGAGAAAATTTTATATCATATCATACAACACAATATCATAATTATGGTCTTTAAGTGTATAAAATAACATAATGAAAAAGTGTATTATTGAATAATAGTTTCTAATTGTACTTGTTACAATCATGAATGTATATATAATGGTAGTGGTACCAAAGGCACCAGAGCCTTTCGGTACCCTATAATTTTTCTATAATCTATCTATTTGTAAGTATTTCAGAAATAATGAAGAAAAATGTCGTATAGATCAGAGTACCTTTAACAACTCTTTTGGTAGAGTAATATGAGAGTTAGTTTGAGATATACAAACTCGCCAATTCAAACAGCTGCAAATTCATTCTTATCATTTGCAAGCTTGTATCCCTACAACATACTGTAACAAGCAAACTAGGGTTCAGTGAAGGAAAATAAATTGTAGTAATCATGAATAGAATTGCTAAAGCTAAAGGTATACTTACATATAACAGTGTGTATGAAGGACGACATTCCCAACAAACAAGGCGCAGTATTATACTATGAAGCATGAAACTGCAGTTTGGGCAGCATTTCACAATGGGCCAATACCTAATTCAGAAGATACAGCAACTGAATCTGTTTTGTTTTTGGTACTATGATGGCTACAACTGGAAGACTGAACATGATTGTGATAGCTACCTGGGCTCGTATTCACGTCTATAGTTACGTGGCTACTTTCCTTGGTCTGATGGGAATGGCCAACACCATTTTATGGGGTTGAACTCATAGTTATATGCATCATCCCGATTCCCTCAGGCTGAGTTGATGCTGCTGTGTAGACCACATCAGGACTGTAACCATTTATCAAGAAATCTGAAAAGTTTTTCTTGAGCCCATGATCATAAGGATTTCTGAATTGATCGTTTTGATCTTTGAGGTAACTATAGCGTGGTGCATTAGCCACTTCATTCGTTGTGATATTGCGGGAAATCTGTAGCATGGAAAGGGTGAAAAGATGAGTTATTCATAGGTTCATTTCAGTGCAAAAATCATAGGAGGGTTGAGGAATCCCGTGGTAATTCAATAAAAGACAAGCCGCCTCTTTCAACAACTTTACCTTTCAGTGTCTATCACAGTATGAAGTAAGACAATATAAATTGCAAGGGAAAACAAAGAAAGTATAGTTTGAAATTCCAACATGCCCAAAGGTGGGGCACATGGTTTTAAGAATTTAAGCTGTATTTAAGTAAATAAGCACAGAAACAAACCTGAGAAGCTTGTACCACAGTTAAGGCAGAAACACCAGAGAAGAGGAAAATATCTGCAATTATAAATGTGATAGCACCGATATGTTGAGTACCAGTGTAGTTTAACCATGCAACAAAAGAAGATGGGGCCATTGGATCAGTCAAGACTCCTGCAATGTTTAGAGGTATTTTATTAGTTCATGGAGAAATACAGAGAATTTCCTTAAGCAAAAGAACAGTATAAAACTTGTATTGCACATGCATCAAAAATGAAAATAAACAAGAAGTCTTACTTGTAAAAGCGACTCCACCAGTTATTAGCATAGCCAATACATCAAGAACAAGAAACAAGAAAAATTCCCATTTGTTTTTCTGAAAGAGAAGTTTATTAGACTTGGTCAAGCTGAAAATAATAGAAGATGTACACTACAATTCAAGTACTATAGCTGGAAACAAGAAATGAAGCTAAAGAAAATAAGGAAACAATAGCAGGAAAAAAAAGAAAGAAAAAAAGAAGAAGATACACTCAATGGTAAGCACCTTGCCAATGCAATTAGATACCCAAGGGCAGTGATGATCAAACTGTTCTACACAACGATCACAAGTAGAACAATGTTTTGCACGAAGAGGGCGGACAATCTGATGGAATAGAAAACAAAACATTAGAAGGCATAAAAAGGTACCATAAAGGGGAAGAAATAAAGATGGAAAAATCAAAGTACACGGCACCTTGCACGTGGAGCATAGCTGAGACCAATTCCCAGCAAGCAGAGCAGGGTGATATACATCATTCTTCAACAATGGTTCCTAATATAATATAACAATATAGAGATAAGTTTACATGAATATCACTCATGAGGTTAGGGTTATTACATAAATTTCAGACAAACAGTATTATCATGTGAAGCAATTAATGATAGCATTATGCATTTATGCCAAGAGAAAATGAGAGAAACATGCAAGCTGGAACCTCAAATTTTGTTTTCACTCTTCCACCTTGGTAACATATAAACTTGTGCTAGCAAGGATATATTCAATATTTGGAGATAATGCACCTTTATAATTCTGCAATTTTATACACACAAACACATAGACCGTCTATCTTACCTTTTGTGTGTGTTTGTGTAGGTCAGAGAGAGGTACAATGATGGAAAAGGGAGATAAAGCAACTTACATCATCTTTTATATTTTGCAAATCACGTAAGCTCATACTAATGTACCCTGGATCTTTGCTGCAAGTGCACACACATGGACATCAAGGATTCAAAAAGCAATTATGAAGCCAGCATGTTCAAAAAAAATTTGGGTTGCCATTATAAATGTGCAGGAATGACACATATTATCTAGGTACTAGGTCACACAACTTGTTAAAAAAACAATAGCAATACTTAAAAACAAATATAAAGTTATCACAATCAGTTATTACTGATGTTAAACTAAAGAAAGATAAAGGTGTCAAATAAGTTGTATATGCATTCAAAGCAGAATGAAAATAAATAGAGAAAATCATGGAAAAAGAGGTCATTAAAACAAAACAAACAAAACAAAACAAAACAAAAAGAGCTTAAGGTTCAATGTTCCCAAGTATATCATCACCCAACATATATAGTTTACATACTTTTTTGGCCACCTAGTCATCTGTAATGAAACTTTCTAGAAAAGCAAATGTTCACATATATAGTATACCAAACTTTAAGCACTTCTTAGTCCATGATATGCAACAGGAATACTGTTTAGTAGCCCTTCTATGAATAGGATATGCAACAGCAATATTGATTGGTCACCCTTCTATGAAAAAGAAGCTCCTTTCTCCTTTGCTAAGTTGAAACCAGATAAAGTTAATGGTTTTATTCTTTTGGCATATGAAAAAAAAAATGATTTACAAGCATTGGACCTATCTGTAAGTGAAAAAGAATATGAATGTCATTGGTCTAGATTGGGTCCTTAACACCTTGCCAACGCATAAAAGCTACTAAACACATGGCCATCTGAAGTATAGTTTCTAAAGGTCATCGGCTATACCTGCTGCACATATAAAACAGAACAAGTGCAGAAGTTGCAATAAAAACACCCAACCATGCAAAGAAAGCGCTGGCAGCAGTTAATTTTGGAAGATTTGGAGCTGAAAAAAATGAAGTAATACAGGAGAGCATTTAATTTACGGGTCAAAAGTTAATTACAAATACACACACACACCAAAACGAAACCAAAGGAAAAGTTACCCAAGATGACGGCATGAATATAAGTTACAAGTAGCAGAATGATTATACACCAAAGTGTTGGAGCAAGGCCTAATTTTGAAAATTTCCCAAGTAGGCTGTTGCCATCACAACCTTTGTCATACAGCTGTCTAGCATTTCCCTGCAGAATTACATTTGTGAAGAATAGGATATTTATTTAAGAACTGTGTCATGAAGAACCACCATTACTCCCATCTTTATCATGTTACCATCATATTTCCCAACAAATTGCAAATCACAAGATGATGTTTGAACTAAGTCATCAAAAGAACTCAGTTGCATGACTGCATCAATCATTTTGTAATGGAGCCCGAATAAAAAAGAATTTTTTGTAATAGCAAAGTTATGAATAGCAAATGTCTGTAACAAATGACAATCAAACTGATCTATATGCACTAGAAAATTATAGTAAAGTAAATGCACTTATGCACACAAATATGTAACTTCAGCATAGGAACCTTGGACTAATAAAATTTTTGGTAACTAGAATTAAAACATAGAAGAGTGAAGCTCAAGGAGAAAAGACTAGGAAGTGAAAGCAAACTAAAAATGTTTTACAATCTGAATAAGGACAGCTAGAAATAAAGCACAAAGAAACCAAGCGACATGGAGACAGATAACAAATTCGTGTAGAAGTAATGTTGAGAAGTGAGAGAATTTCATGACAATTCAGGAATACTAAGATTAAAGAAGACCTACAAGGAAAAAAGCAACTTGTCGGTGATTTTTATCAGAAGCAAGCTGTGCAGGCGTAAGGCCAGTATGGTCTTTCACCATCAGGCCTTCCTTCTTCCCAGCCTGCACTAATACTGTGCATGCCTCAAGGTTACCTCTGATAGCAGCCCAGTGAAGAGGAGTGCACCCTAAAGTGGAAAGGTGTTAAGTAGGCTTCTTTTGAGAAAAATATAAGAACCACTAAACTCATAACCAAGCATTTGAAGTTACCCTCTTTATCCTGTCGTCCCGGATATGCATCCAGAAACAACAAAAGTCGTATACAATCAGCAAAAGCCTTGTATGCAGCCCTAGAGCATTCCACCACCGTAAGGATAAGAAAAAGGTAGACTAGACAAAGTATAAAAAGTAAAATAAATATAAATATAAATTTAAAAAAAAAGATACACCTATACCAGTCATGAATGAAGAGATAAGACTATTAGGTTTTTCTTCTTTTGTTCCCTCCTCTTAAAACCATTGTTTAAGTTTAATGACCATTGTTTAACATCACAGGCATTAGCTGCATACAATAAGCTTTAAAATATTATGATGTATCTACACACAGAATTATGAATAACTGAAGACATAATAGTTGGAAATAATGACCCAAAAAAAAAAGGAATATGTGACTTTTTCTAAACCAAATTAGTGATGTCCTAGCTATTCCCACTTAACAATTTAGCTTAGGAGCAAGATAGAGACATTTGGGGAAAAAATGCGCATATTTAGATGCCATCATATGTACAAGATATGAAACAAAAAGTCAAAAGAACTCCGGCTAACAATAGCAAATGAATAACTGGACTTGAAATAAAATACCAGTGTAAAGGGCTTCTCCCATCCTTGTCTGGAACATCGGGATCAGCATTCCACTTTGTAACAATACAATACAGAAAGTCTGTATGGCCATATTGTGCAGCAACATGGGTTGCCTGTAAACCATCACATGGTCCTTTTACTACTTGCAATATAATTACTCATAATGGTAAGGAGAGGAGAAGCAAGAGAAAAGAAGAGCCAAAAAGTATTCACAAGTTAATAAAAAAGAAAGAACAAGGACCAAAAAAAAAAAACAACAACAACAATGGAGGAAATAAATTGTAGGTTAGGGATGAGAAAGATATAAACAAGTGAGTTTCTTTGGACCTAGATAAAGGAGCATCATGAAATTCACGAAGTACGCAGAAAAATTTAGAAAACAGAAAAGAGTCTCATCTAAGTTTTATCACTTTCCTTCAACATCTCATAACCAAAGTAGCCCTAACATCTATGTCAATATCAAAGGCGTACGGCGTACCTCAATGGTACTACTTTTGCGGTTCAACTTTACTTTGTCTTCCTCTTCTTCATCAGCAAAGATCATGTGTTTTGGTAGTTCCAAACAGTTGAAAGTAACCTTTTTCTGGTACTTCATTTAATTTTATTCATGAACTTTACATTGGCTAACCATGATATCCATGTGTCTAATTTTAGTATAGTTTATCATCAATTTTTGGGCCTCATTTATGGTAAACTTTACTGAGTTCAATGTTCCCAACATCATAAAGCAACCTAGAACTTAAGCTAAGTTGAATAGGCTCTAGAAGGTGGATCAAAATTCATAGACTGATGTTTCTATGAGTGCACTTAGAGTCTTAGGCAAAGAAAGCATTAGGTGAATTAGAATGGAGGATGATCTTGGAATGCCATTAACGCAGCCGTCACTAAGTCATTGAGCATTGCTAAGCCAAAAACATATACCCAAGTTATATTACTGCAAATCCCAATACATGTTTTGAAGCAATAAGAAAGCTTTGGAATAATTGAGTTGGTAAAGACACCATGGATAGTATAACTAAAGAATTAGTGTCCAAAATACAAACCTGATAACCATACATATCACTAGCATTTACGCGAGCACCCGCTTGGAGTAAAATCTCTGCAACTGGGATTGCACCTCGAACTGCAGTCCAGTGTAATGCTGTTTGTCCTGTATGATCTGCAGCATTAACATCTCCTCCATGCTGTCAATGATACCATCATATTATATTATTGTAAAAATGATATCACCATACAAAAATAAAAATATTAGCCAAAGAGCAGCATGTTTAGGCTGAAACCTAACTGGATAAATTAATAAAACAGTACCACAATGGCAAAGAAATTCAAGAAAAAAATAATAATATCCTCATCTCAACTCTCAAGGTTGAATTGGATACACTGAACTTATATTTCTAAACTACACGAATATCACAGCCTCCACGCTGGTGCATGAGCAAATAATGTCCAATTTCAACTAGTTCCTGCCTGCAATTCCTGATGCATTTTATTAAAAGCTTTACAAATAAAGTAGAAATTTAACAAAGATGCACATAATTCAGATTCTGGCAATTTTCTTTAGTTCAATAAATTCAAAAGAAATTTACAGCTCAAACGCTTCCAGAAGAAGCTAGGAAAAACAATCAGGTTGAGGGAACGAATTGAAGAAGATGCTAATATGATCGAATTGTTGCAAACTATACAATTAAGTGTTTAAAACACCTCAATGATGTATTGAGCTGCCGCAGTGCGGTTGTTGAGAGCCGCCCACTGGAGAGCATAGTAGCCAAGGCCATCGGGCTCGGAGATTGAACAACCCTCGCTCTCTACCAATCTCTGCAGCTTCTCCATGTTTCCATACGCCGCCGCCGTATAGACGTCGTTCCTCAAACTCTCCTCCTCCGCCACCGCGACTGCCGAGGCCTCCCCGCCATTCGCAGCCGCGGCTTCCACCTCCTCAACGACCTCGATCTCCGAGGCCATCAATACCCTTCAAAACTCCAAATTTCAAACTAATTTCAACTCAATGCTTGATACAGTTAGCCGATCATAACCGACGTTGAGCCATTTGATTTTATCACATTATATACTTTGTACATATAACTTCTTTTTTTGTATTGAAAATTTATACTTACAAGTCATTAATATATTTTAATTTAAAATAAAATATGCAGAAAAAATGTATATGTTTTTTAAATAGTGAAAGTAAAATTATTATTTTATTTATAAAAATATTACAATAATTTTTTATTTAAAATAGTAGATATTTTTATATTTAATATCTATTAAAAATTGATTTCAGTTATAATTTTATGTTGTAAGTATATTTAATTTTGTATTTCGTAAGATTATACTTTCTTAATTTTATGTTGTAGCTATATTTTTTTGAGTACACTCTTGATGGTTTTAACGGATCGGGCCCACCATAAATCGGATATGGGATACCGGGTCTAACAGGCTAGAGCCCAGGCGATTACAAAAGTAACTACAAGAATCGAACCCGTGATAGGGGGTTGAAAGTAAGAAGCCGGTACCACTAGACCGTAGTACTTGCCGTGTTCAGATGTGCCTTCTTGGACAACCGAGCCCCCCATTTATACTGAGCCACCCCACCTCCTGACCGTCCACGCGTACTCTCCGAGATCTCACCCCCGTCCCTCGCGCCACGTGGTCCACGTACACCGCACCGCAAGCCACACCCCTCACACGCCACACCCGCCGGCCCCCCGCGCAGCGCCGCGAGCCATGGGGCGCCAGGCCGCGGCATGGCCACACACCCGGTGCGCCGGCCGCGCCGTGTTCGGGCGCTGGTAGCGCACCCACTGGCGCCCCCGAGGCCCCGGCGGCACCCACGGCCGGTGGAGGCGTGTGGGCTTCCTGGACCTACCCCGGGCCGCCTGGCCCACCAACCCAAGCCCAGCTCACTCAGGCCCACACCCAATATCCCCATCAACTCCCATCATCCATGTAGGAGTGTAAACCGGGACACCAGGTGCCACTAAACCACAAGGTCTAATAAGTATTTCAATGTATATAAGTGCAAAGATTATATAGGATAAGTTCATACACAGGTAATTAAATGTCAAATTTATTTATTTAAATAGGTAATTTAAAGTATATGAATGCAAAAAAATATAGGAGATTCATTATAATTGTCACTAAGATAATGTTTTTAACTTTGTAAAATCGATAGTCTAAATATATACTTAGCCTAAATACGGTAGTCTAAATAAATATTACTTTTGGTTTGAATTTCTCTAAGTTTTCTTAATTTTCATTTGAGTAGCATTGTCATTGTCTCCATCATTTACGGTACTATTTATCTTCTTTTTGCAATGCCTTGATCTTTTGCTTCTCTTTTGTTTTGGTTTGTACAAATGACCAACACAGTTGAAAACACCCTTCTTAGGCTTCCTTAAAAGTTTTTCATCCATCTCCCGCTTTATAGTTGACTCTCATTGACTCCAAATACATCCAAAATGCTCCAAAATCCTTTACTTCTCCTCAAAGATGATGAATTATGCCTAATTGATCAAATAAAATAATGATCATTTTGAACACCACTATGAAACTTTATAAGCAAAATAAGGTTAAGCATGAGGTAGATATGGGTATAAGTATGAACAATTATGCACTTATTAGTCGTATACTCATTTCCATAAACTCTAATCTAGCTTTGAGTCCATCTTTAGTCTTATCATTTATATCTAGAAGTCTTACAATAAGACTATCACACACATTTTTTTTAAATGTGCATAAAATCAATACTATGTCTCACGCCTAACAACTTCCAATATGGAAGATCAAAGAATATTGATTTTTTTCTCCACGGACTGTTTTTAGCTAGATGTATTTTCAACATTAGATTTATTTCGCCTTTTGCCTTTTTGAGATTTAAGCTTTTGAACCTTGCCAATTGGTTTCAAGAAATCTCCGATGACGATCCATGTAGACTGTCTTTTTTCCATCAACAAGCTGTTTATAACATGTATCATCTTTACATATAGGACATGCTTTATGGCCTTTAACACTATAACCAGACAAATTATCATAAGTTGGAAAGTTGTTTATTGTGCAGAAGATCATGACACGCAACTTAAATGACTCTTTTCGATATGCATCAAATACTACCACACCTTCATCCCACAACTTTTTCAAATCATCAATCGAAGGTGCCAACGAGATGTCTATATCATTCCCCGGTTGTTTTGGTCTAGAAATCATCAAAGACACAAGTATATACTTGCGTCCAAGTCTAAGATTTCTTGCCTCATGGCTAAATTCAGTAATGAATTATCAATTGTTTTCCATTGAAGAGAATCAGCTGGGTGCCGAATCTTCCCTCAGAAACTTTTTGATCTGCATGCCACGTTAAGTTTTTCGCATCAGGATTTGCAAACAGACATTTAAATATTGAAATAATCGGAAGATACCACATCACTTTAACCGGTGGCCCATTCAAGATCACTTCACCATCAACATCATTCCTTTCTTTGTAACGAGATGCCCCACATATTGAACAAACATGCAAAACTTTGTGCTCGTTTCTAAACAATACACAATCATTACGTCAAGCATGTATTTTTTTTTAATATCCCATACCCATAGGGCATAAAATCTTTTTGACCGTAAAACTCTTATCGCTCCACCCATTCCCAACTTTTAAGCTTTTAAGTTGAATAGTTTTAACACAGCTGATAACCATGTATATTTACTACAACCCGACCAAAAAGGTTTCTCTGCATTACTTGCTAAGCTATTCAACTGTTCTAATCGATTAATGAACTCTTCTCCAACATCACGAATCATATCTTGTAATTGATCCTCTGTGTCATCATCTTCATATCCTCCGGTCTCAACATAAGTGCTAGATGTATTTGACAGATTTTCTCAATGCCATATCTATTTTGTATACCGTGGATTAAATCCATTCCAAATTAAATAGTCGAATATATCATCTCTATCCAAAGTCCTACCATTACAACGCTTCTTACAAGGACAAAGGAACTTCCCACAATTGTTAGGAAGATTGTTGTTTGCAAATTCTAAAAATTGTTTAACCTCATCTTCATACTCATTACGCATACGAGATGCCATTATCCAACTTTTATCCATTAAAAAAGACTTCCTAAAATATTAAATTATATATATAACAATTAAAGTAAATTGATAGTCCAAGATATTAAATTAAGTAGATAATTAAATGCTAGTTAACACTAATTAAACCTTTCAAATTTGTCAATATAATTAAATCTCTGTTAACACTAATTCAAATAATTTATAAAAGAATACAACTTTGGCCAATCACCGGATGCACAAAGGAAAGCCGAAAGTAAGGAAAAAAAATAGAGAGACATCTTACCTCACTGCACTTATCAAAGAAAAATATCAAAGAAAACTTAAAGACTGCAAACGTCGAGAAAGAAACCACGAATGAAGCTAATAGTACTCGTCTTCTACTATCGATCTATCCTAATAAACAAAATGGCAATGTATCAGCACTGAATAAAGTATCTTCTTCCGTATCAAATTCATACAACAGTGGTAATTAGCTATTCTTCTTGATTAAACCATGTGAAGAATAAATAAGATATTTTACTCCAACATTATGGATGGCTAACATTTTATACCATGACATTAATAAATAATGGTAATAGTGTAATAATGAGAACTGAAAAGCTCCATAAATGAAAATATAAAATCAAGAATCAATTGAAGATGCAACACAGTGTGGATAAAAAAAACCATACTATATATTAAGGAGAAAAAATGACGAAGGCGGTGACACGTAAACGGCTTGTCCCTCTTTAATTTAGACAAGCCTCCAGAGTTAATGAGAGCAACGCAAATATGTAACTTAGAAGATAGTGGATGTTTATCACCTAAAACAATTAGCAATTTTGGATCACTTGTATCCCGGTGAAACCAATCATTTTCTTAAACTTTGTAAAGGGAAGTTGACATTAGATTCACGCTTAAAACATTATTAGCAAACTGATTTATTAAATGTGTTTCTGCAGAATATGATAATTTAATAAAAATTAAAGCATCAAATCACTATCCCTATATATTGTTTAGTTTACATAATAAAAATTATACAGTAGTAGACAATTTTTATACAATACTGAATATATATAATTAATGAATAACGCATTCTTTCACCCACAGTAGCAAACTATTTAACTAAAGTTCAAAAATCAGTTGCAAATATATATAACTAAAGTACTGAATATATATATATAACTGTGCTGGAAAAAAAATAGTGCTATAAATCAGGGGCAACCTTTATAGCATATGAGCATGAGTTACTTAACTTATGTATGAGTATTTATATAAGTATCTATGTATTGAATATCTGAGTCATTTTCATTTTTTGTCCTACTGTTATTGGGGCATTGTCAATTTTAGTCCACTTCATTAATTTTTGCCATATTGCGACCAATCTTATTTAGTCCTTGCCACTTTTAGTCCACTGTAAAAATTTTTGTCAAATAACCGTCCAAAATAGGGGTATTTTGGTCTTTTCATCATTTGATCATGTCCTTTACCCTTTGCAATGGTTTTCCTCACATATTTTTATCCAATGAAGAGGTCCGGCGAAAGCCATGGCTTTGTAATGTGGTTCACATGGCTTTCGCCGGACCTCTTCAATGGAGAAAATTTATAAGGAAAACCACTACAAATGGTCAATTAAGGAGATGACCAAAACATAAAAATACCAAAAATACCTCTGTTTTAGATAGCAATTTGACAAAAATTTCAACGGTGGACTAAAACTGGTAAGGACTAAATAAGACTGACCGTAATGTGGTAAAAATTAATTAATGAAGTGGATTAAAATTGACAATGCCCCAATAACAGTAGGACCAAAAATGGAAATGACTCTTATCCATCATATGTATAAGAATTTTTTGCATTTTTAGTCCCACGACTATGGTGTCACTTGCAAGATTGGTCCACGACTTTCAAATTTTGCAATTTTGGTCCACGACTATTGTTTTTGTTGCAAAAATGGTCATTTTTCAATCAACTAACTTAGTAGCCGAAAAAAATTCCGGCGAATTTTCCAGCACTTTTTCGCCGAAAAAAAGAACTAGCATATTTTCCGTCAATTTTTCACTGAAAAAAATTCCCCTTTCAAGTAGGATTAACATGGACAATTCAAAAAAACTAATTAAAGTTAAAACTAATTCACTTCTAAAAACATAAGTAGCCATTTTAATTATTTTGATTTTGGTAAACTAATTAAAGTTAAAACTAATTCATTTCTAAAAACATATGTAGCCAATTTAATCTTAGTAAAATTAAGTACAAATTCAAATTTTTTAACGTTTTAGTTTATTTAAAATTAATTTAAAGTAAAAATAATTTAAAGTACAAATTCAAAATTATATTTAAAGTAAAAATAATTCAAATTTAAACTATAAAGTAAAAATAATTTTGAATTTGTATTTAATTTTAGTAAGATTAAATTGGCTACATATGTTTTTAGAAATAAAATTAGTTTTAACTTTAATTAGTTTACCAAAATCAAAATAATTAAATTGATTACATATGTTTTTTAGAAATGAATTAGTTTTAACTTTAATTAGTTTTTTAGAATTGTCCATTTTAATCCTACTTGAAATGGAAAATTTTTGGGTGAAAAATTGAAGGAAAATATGCCGGTAATGTTTTTTCCGGCGAAAAAGTGCCGAAAAATTCGCCGGAATTTTTTCCGACGACTAGTTGACTGAAAAGGGACCATTTTTGCAACAAAAATAATAGTCGTGGACCAATATTACAAAATTTGAAAGTCGTGGACCAATCCTGCAAGTGACACCATAGTCGTGGGACTAAAAGTGCAAAAAACTCTATGTATAATTATGACTCTATGTTCTACTTGTTGTACAAAGTGCTTATGTGATTATCAAATCTACCTATTTTTCAATCTATATATGTAAAAACTATTACATGGTGTAGTGGTTTATACTTAGTATTTATGCGTGCTAACCTGGTTTGTTTTCTACTTGTTTTGCTTAACCCATTTCAGGTTCGGATTGATGTGTGCTGAAAGCGCGTATATGAGTTAGATAGAGTACTACCTTTTTTATTCTAGCTCCTAGTTGATTCTCTAGTGTTATCTCTATTTTGTTGAGTAAACTAATGACTCTTGATGACTAGTATGTCTACTTAGGGTGTGTTTGGAAAGCAGGAAATTGTTTTGTGGAAAATGAGTCATTTTTCAGAAAACATTTTCCTTTCTCGTGTTTGGCTGCAGAGCATAAAACTGGATTTATGTGTTTGGCTCATTTTTCAGAAAATGAACAAAAATTCAGAAAATGGGCAAAAAATACATCAAAACTCACAAATTAAGTCATTATAAAATAAAATAAAATAAAAATTAAAAAAAAAAACTAACAGGTTAACTGGTTTTTGAAACCAGTGTTGGACTGGTTTGCGAAATCAGTCCGACAAACCAATGTCGGACTGGTTTCCCAAACCAGTAACCAGTCTGACGGACAATGAAATCAGTCCGTCGGACTGGTTTGACGACGTTTTTGCTCATCGGAAAAGAAGGGGACTAGTTTGACGGAGAAATCGGAAATGAAGCTAGGACTGCGTCCGGATAGAAGGAAGCTCCGGAAAATGACTTCCCCAAAAAAAGGGGAAGTCATTTTCCTTAAAAAAAAAAAGGGCTTATTTTCCATTGATCATAACTTGTTTTCCATTGACTATATTTTCCTACTCCTTCCCAAATACCAAAAACCTGGAAAATGATTTTCAGAAATCATTTTCTGGGTTTCCAAACACACCCTTAGTTTCTTTTGGCTAGTATGGTGATAAGACACCGGGTCCGTGACCCTTATTATTATTTTGGACTTATGGATGTATGAACTGATTTAGGCTTAACATGGTAGTTATTCTTGTATGCATAACCACTTGTTGGAAAAAAAATAGCATTTTAAGTGGCTATTTCGTGGTACAAATATATATGTGGTCCACTTTCGATTGGGTCTGGTCAAAGTGGATCCGGGTTTTTCATAGTTAGACAAAGAAATTGATATATTGTACGCTCAAAATGGATAATGAGTGAATGAGAAATTGATTTTCAAAATTGACTCATTTGAATTGAAAAAATGAAGGGAAAAATTTTTAAGTAGCTTTTGTCCCATATTTGTTTGGGAAATAGATTTGCACCATTATTTATACAAGAGGTTTTATAAGACTTATTAAATTGTATAGCATAGAGGTGAGTAGTCATTACATGACTTAAGATTACCACCTACTCAAAACCCTTTCGTTTATTGTGGTTGCTGGGGGTGTTACAGTTGTAGAGCATAGCCTTACAAGTTGTCGTATCATTAATGAGCTCTCCATCCTCCTTTTGTTTGTTGGGGGTGTTACAGTTGTAGACCATAGCCTTGCAAGTTGTCGTATCATTAATGAGCTCTCCATCCGCATTTCTCAATCCGATGATAAAGTTATTATTTTAGGTACACAATTTTTTTCAAGTTTGCCTATGACCAAAGTTCGTAATAATTACTAAAATATCAATATCATTGTGTTTCTCCCCTTAATTTCAATAGCTATCTGTCCAAGCATCATTTTAAATAAACGGTTGATATTATTGTATACGTTTTACGAAAATCCCCCCCAAAGCCCTCTCATTATAGTTTAATAAGAGTTAAAAGTTCCTAAACTTCTTATATATATATATATATATATATATATATATATAAAGAGTTCAGGTGCGGCTGCGCCTTCCCGTGCGGTCAGTGCTTACACCACTAGTGTGAACAAAATAAATCACTCAATGTTACAAAATGCACAATACAAATATTCACCATTAGGTACGCATCACCAAAAAACACACCACTAGGTATGCAAATATACACCGCAAAGAACACTTTTTCTTTCTGTTGAGGTTTGGCCGTTCGGGGAGAAATTTTTTAAAGAAAATTGTTTTTAACAATTCTGACTCATATTTGCAAAAACAAGGTTCTCTTCCCTTTTTGGTATTTTGATAACGGATTAAATCTTCCCTTTCTGGTATTTTGATAACGGATTAAATCAATGAATTAGAACGAATCAACTGATCGATGGTCTATATTTTTTATACTTTCTATTTTTTATACTTTATATTATAGTGAATGGATACTTTAAATCTGAATTCTAATTCTATTAGATAATATGATTCCATACCAATCCAAATCTCAAATTCCCCTTCTAGAGTTTTCAACAACAAACCCCTTATTCCTCGATTTGAATAGAAATTCACAAAAACATTTTTCTATTTGATTGTAGAGTGTATACATGTTATGTATACAAAATTGGCAGTTAGTCTATTTTCATCATAGAAAGATTCTTCTATCTTTTTTCTAATTTGTGTCACAATTCAATCAAAATTTCTCGAGTTCTTCTAACCCGTAATTTATAAGAATAGTTCCCATACTACTCCATTCATTATCACATTGAAATATTCGATTCCTGCCAAAAAAGAACAGTTGGAATATGGAATAGAAGGTTCATATTTTTCATAAATATGTTTTATGTTATTTCGTACTATACAATTTTTTTCTTTGTGGGATCTTTTTCCCACGAGAGGTAATGAGAAAAATGATAGTGTTCGAAAATGCACAATTAGGGGCAAAAGAGTTATGATGGTGTTTTTGTGCATTTTCCTATCACTACTGATATATTTTCTTTAACACTAGCTAGTGGTATATTTTTTTAACACTAGTGGTGTAAATCGCATCGACCGCACGGAAAGACGCGAACGCATTTGAGCAGATATATATATATATATATATATATAAAAGATCTTTACGAACTTAAACTCTCCTTTTTTTTTGGTGAGGGAACTTGAACTCTCATTAAACTATAATGAGAGGGCTCTAGCTTCTAACAAGGTACTGTATGTTATGTCACTCACAATATTATTCAAACTTGAGATCGAGAACCAAACTTTTTCCACTTACACACCAATATATACTTATTTTCATGATATTAATTAGAAAATATGATTACATGAAAAATTAAAAGATCAACGTGATTTGCATGACAAAGATTAAAGATAATCCCTAGCCACCAAGATTCCAATAGAATAAATTATAAGTTACTCAATTATTCAATACATATAGTAATATTTAATTTTTTTTGTTTAGGTTGCCCCTAATTGGGTCAAACCTAAAAGGTCAATATGCCACTTCTATTAGGAATATAATTCTATGAAAAAGATTATTTCCAAAAAGAGTTAATGCTATTTTTGGTCCTAAATTTATAGGTGGCATTCCACTTTTAGTCCTTTTTTTTTTTTTTCAAAACATCCACTTTTGATCCTAATATTATTGTGGCATGACCATTTTTGGTCATCCATCTACAAAACAGTTTAAATTTCGCCAAATACAAAAGCATTTCAGTCTTCGATTTTGATTTTTTTTTTCAAAAAATAAACATAAAAAATATAGCGGGTCAACTTACTTTGTATAAAAAAGATCAAAATGTCATTGTATTTAACGGCATTTCAATGGTTTTCTTGACGGAGGACCAAAAATGGTCATGCCACAATAATACTAGAACCAAAAGTGAATGTTTTGCAAAAAAAAGGACTAAAAGTGGAATGTCACCTATAAATCTAGGACCAAAAATGGAATTAACTCTCTCGAAAAAATATTAGGACATCTTCCCTATAAAAATGTGGACACATTCATACATTCCATCTAGAAGAAATCAAAAGTTAAAATTTTATCATTATTAAATTTTCAAATTTAGCCAAAGACCTTGTAGTCAAGTGGCATCCGGTGTCTCGATTAACACTCCCACATGGATGATGGGAGTGGGTTTGAGCCTTAGTGGAGGCAACTGTTGACTCGTTGTGCTTCAGTAGGTTGAGAAAGTAGTTATGAACAGATACTACATTGTAACAGAGTCAGTAGTGTTCAAAAAAAAATTAAATTTTCAAGTTTACATGTGATTTTGTTTGATTGCATAATTGACTTGGCAAGGTAGATAAATGTCACATAGCTTTGCTTTCAATCCTTTAAAGAGCGTTGGCCGCCTGATTGGACTTTAGGGGCAACCGAGAAGCTTTGCTTTCAATACTTAAAGAGTGGTGAGTTTCTGTTTGACTGATTCCATAGGGCGTAGATCACACGACTTTATACTGTTAGAAATAATTATTTCATAACATTGATTTATATAATAAAGGTTGTAATTCCATAAGGACTCACGTTGATGATTAGTGATGTATAAAGGCGGAATTACTGGGTGAAATTCCCTCATCACATCTATAAATACCCAGGAAAACTCTAGGGATCATATGATTTTTCAATCATAAGTTTCTAGTCTATGAGTTTTCTAGTCTCCGTATCATCAGGAGGTGATTAAGGCATACAGATCAGAGATGTGAAGCATTCTTGATCATTCAGGTTAGAGATTCAGGTTAGAGATTACTTCTCCAATGGAATCAAGTAAGTCTTTATCTGTATTCTTGTTTTAATTAAAAGATCCATAATCATGAACATTGTTTAGTTGATTAATTTGATTTACATGCGGTTCATTATTGTTTGTGCTTCCGCATTCAAGTTATAAGCGCATAAAGGTTTTTAATTAACATTTGGTATCAGAGCCTGCTTGTAAATTGATTAATTACTAAAATTAGGGTTCGTGATATTTGGGGATTTTTAATTATAAGGATCTGGATGGTTTTTACGGAGTATGGACTCTCAAAATATTATACAGATTACAGTGCAAGGCAGAACAAGTAATGATCAACTTTAAGATGTTTTGGCATAATTAATCAAGTTGGAACTCTGTATATACTGGTTTATATGTATATATGTTTTGTGGTTGCGTACTGTATATATATGTTTGAATCCAAATAATAAATGGAATATTTGTGTAATAACATATATGTTAAATGGTTGTGTACGTACAGTCTAATTATATATATTGTCCATATTACCCGTTATTGTACATGATTTATGTGTTATATGGTTTAACACTATTAATCATGTTTTATATGTTATAAGAGAACAACATATAAATTAAGGTTTATTCACATAAATGAATTATTAGCATAAGGCGAGTGCGTTAGTCACCAAAGTGGCCCGCTCAAGGTAATAGCTAAATAATTATTTATGTTTACAAATGTTTATTATACACATGATATTTTGCATCATTGAATGACACTAAGGATTGATAAACATTTGTGATCATTAACACATGGTTCTAGCGGTCACCCAAAGGTGGATTAGACGTGTGATTAATGACAATTTAGGAGATTATGATTCCTATTTTGTTAATATGTAGCGCATGTCCAAAGATGGCCTATATATTAAATTTGAACTTGATGAATAATCTCATTCAAGTATGTGTGAATGATGCATGTCGGTAAATTGACATTGTATTTAAATTTGACCCAAAGGCGGATTTAAATACAAACTTAAGGTTTATATATCATAGTCTGAATAAAGGTTTGTTAACTCAAAGCAATTGATATGTGAGATAAAAGGTTGCAGTGAACACTATTGTATCACGCTATAATGGTGACAGTTATGATGTCAGTGATAATGACAGCAAGTCTAAAAGTAAAAGAAGGGTAAGCATCCTATGAAGGTGCAAGGTGCGTTCGGAAAGTGCATAAATGCTATTTCTGTAACAAACCTGGGCACAAGAAGGCTGAATGCCTGAAGAGGATAGCTTGGATGGAAAAGAGAAGTATACATTCAGTTTCAGTATGCTTTGAATTCATTTTTATTGAGGTTCCTTCTAATACTTGGTTGTTAGACACTGGCGCTACAACACATGTTTCTAACATTATGCAAGGTTTTATGATGTTTCAACCTCAAAAGGAAAATGAAAAGTTTCTTTTCATGTGAACAAGATGAAAGCTAGAATTAAAGGTATTGGAACTTATAGCATTAAGCTGGATACATGCTTTTGCTTTGATCTTGAGAATTATGTATATGTTCCAGAATGTTCTAGAAATCTTGCTTCAGCATCTAGGTTGGACATATTGGGTTTTAACCTTAAGATTGGAAACAAATATTTTCTTTGTATCATCAAAATACCTTTTGTGGTTATGGTATTTTGTTGGATACTTTATATTGTTTCAATCTTAATGCAGGCTTTGTTAATTCTTTGTTTAATGTTATGAGTAAGGTTAGTGTTAAAGGAAGTGCACCGAATAAATCTTTAACTTTCTTGTGGCGTAAAAAGGCTTAGTCATATATCCAAATAAAGGATATTGAGACTTATTAAGGTTGAAATTTTGTCTCAATTGGATTTTATTGACTGGAATGATGCATGTGTCGATTGCATAAAGGGATAGCAAGTCAGACATGTATCAAAACTCACCCACAAGAAGCTTGGGATTACCTAATACATACAGATATCTGTGGCTCTTTTGATAGGCAAAATCGTACTTTTATGAAATGGTTAGGAGTATGGTTAATAAACTGTATATTGCCTGTTTCATTGTGAATGTATGCATTAAAGGACAACAGCATACTTAC
>NC_044928.1:1403315-1443277 GCF_003576645.1 Ipomoea triloba
AAAATATTATACAGATTACAGTGCAAGGCAGAACAAGTAATGATCAACTTTAAGATGTTTTGGCATAATTAATCAAGTTGGAACTCTGTATATACTGGTTTATATGTATATATGTTTTGTGGTTGCGTACTGTATATATATGTTTGAATCCAAATAATAAATGGAATATTTGTGTAATAACATATATGTTAAATGGTTGTGTACGTACAGTCTAATTATATATATTGTCCATATTACCCGTTATTGTACATGATTTATGTGTTATATGGTTTAACACTATTAATCATGTTTTATATGTTATAAGAGAACAACATATAAATTAAGGTTTATTCACATAAATGAATTATTAGCATAAGGCGAGTGCGTTAGTCACCAAAGTGGCCCGCTCAAGGTAATAGCTAAATAATTATTTATGTTTACAAATGTTTATTATACACATGATATTTTGCATCATTGAATGACACTAAGGATTGATAAACATTTGTGATCATTAACACATGGTTCTAGCGGTCACCCAAAGGTGGATTAGACGTGTGATTAATGACAATTTAGGAGATTATGATTCCTATTTTGTTAATATGTAGCGCATGTCCAAAGATGGCCTATATATTAAATTTGAACTTGATGAATAATCTCATTCAAGTATGTGTGAATGATGCATGTCGGTAAATTGACATTGTATTTAAATTTGACCCAAAGGCGGATTTAAATACAAACTTAAGGTTTATATATCATAGTCTGAATAAAGGTTTGTTAACTCAAAGCAATTGATATGTGAGATAAAAGGTTGCAGTGAACACTATTGTATCACGCTATAATGGTGACAGTTATGATGTCAGTGATAATGACAGCAAGTCTAAAAGTAAAAGAAGGGTAAGCATCCTATGAAGGTGCAAGGTGCGTTCGGAAAGTGCATAAATGCTATTTCTGTAACAAACCTGGGCACAAGAAGGCTGAATGCCTGAAGAGGATAGCTTGGATGGAAAAGAGAAGTATACATTCAGTTTCAGTATGCTTTGAATTCATTTTTATTGAGGTTCCTTCTAATACTTGGTTGTTAGACACTGGCGCTACAACACATGTTTCTAACATTATGCAAGGTTTTATGATGTTTCAACCTCAAAAGGAAAATGAAAAGTTTCTTTTCATGTGAACAAGATGAAAGCTAGAATTAAAGGTATTGGAACTTATAGCATTAAGCTGGATACATGCTTTTGCTTTGATCTTGAGAATTATGTATATGTTCCAGAATGTTCTAGAAATCTTGCTTCAGCATCTAGGTTGGACATATTGGGTTTTAACCTTAAGATTGGAAACAAATATTTTCTTTGTATCATCAAAATACCTTTTGTGGTTATGGTATTTTGTTGGATACTTTATATTGTTTCAATCTTAATGCAGGCTTTGTTAATTCTTTGTTTAATGTTATGAGTAAGGTTAGTGTTAAAGGAAGTGCACCGAATAAATCTTTAACTTTCTTGTGGCGTAAAAAGGCTTAGTCATATATCCAAATAAAGGATATTGAGACTTATTAAGGTTGAAATTTTGTCTCAATTGGATTTATTGAGACTTATTAAGGTTGAAATTTTGTCTCAATTGGATTTTATTGACCTTATTAAGGTTGAAATTTTGTCTCAATTGGATTTTATTGACTGGAATGATGCATGTGTCGATTCTCAATTGGATTTTATTGACTGGAATGATGCATGTGTCGATTGCATAATGGATTTTATTGACTGGAATGATGCATGTGTCGATTGCATAAAGGATTTTATTGACTGGAATGATGCATGTGTCGATTGCATAAAGGGATAGCAAGTCAGACATGTATCAAAATGCTCACCCACAAGAAGCTTGGGATTACCTAATACACACAGATATCTGTGGCTCTTTTGATAGGCAAAATCGTACTTTTATGGAAATGGTTAGGAGTATGGTTAATAAACTGTATATTACCTGTTTCATTGTGAATGTATGCATTAAGGACAACAGCATACTTACTCAATAGGGTTCCTAGTAAGGTTGTTTTAAAACACCTTATGAACTGTTGACAAGAAGGAAACCAATTTGAGGGATCTTCGCATTTGGGGCTATCAAGCTAAAATGAGGATATATAGTTCAAATGAAAATAAATTGGATTCCATAACCATTATTGGTAATTTCATTGGATATCCAGAAAGGTCTAAAGGATATATACTTTATTGTCCTAATCATAGTACGATGATTGTTGAGTCTGGTAATGCTTGCTTCATTGAAAATAGCAAAGTCCGTGGGAGTGTGGGAGCTCGTAAAGTTGAGATTAAGGAGTCATTGATGGATCCATGTTCATCAAGTGATCATTTCCTTGCTGTAGTTCCTATAGCTGCAAATACAGCCTTATGGAAATACTTTGGAACAACAGCAACTAGATGCTCCAATTCCACATGAGGAAGCTATTGTAAATGAAGATGAGGTTGAAACTCAAGTTGATGATCAAGTGCAAACTCAACAGGAAGCGGCTTTAAGGACATCTACTAGACAAAGACCAGCCATTTCTGTTGTAGTGACTACATTGTTTATGCACTTGGGCATGAAAGTGACTTGAGCATTGATAATGGTCCAGTCTCATTTAACCAAGCCATACAGGGCAATAATTCTCATTTTGGTTATAAAGAGACTTTCTCTCTGGTTTCTAAGAAAGACTCTTTGAGAATTATTTTGNGAAATTTTGTCTCAATTGGATTTTATTGACTGGAATGATGCATGTGTCGATTGCATAAAGGGATAGCAAGTCAGACATGTATCAAAATGCTCACCCACAAGAAGCTTGGGATTACCTAATACACACAGATATCTGTGGCTCTTTTGATAGGCAAAATCGTACTTTTATGGAAATGGTTAGGAGTATGGTTAATAAACTGTATATTACCTGTTTCATTGTGAATGTATGCATTAAGGACAACAGCATACTTACTCAATAGGGTTCCTAGTAAGGTTGTTTTAAAACACCTTATGAACTGTTGACAAGAAGGAAACCAATTTGAGGGATCTTCGCATTTGGGGCTATCAAGCTAAAATGAGGATATATAGTTCAAATGAAAATAAATTGGATTCCATAACCATTATTGGTAATTTCATTGGATATCCAGAAAGGTCTAAAGGATATATACTTTATTGTCCTAATCATAGTACGATGATTGTTGAGTCTGGTAATGCTTGCTTCATTGAAAATAGCAAAGTCCGTGGGAGTGTGGGAGCTCGTAAAGTTGAGATTAAGGAGTCATTGATGGATCCATGTTCATCAAGTGATCATTTCCTTGCTGTAGTTCCTATAGCTGCAAATACAGCCTTATGGAAATACTTTGGAACAACAGCAACTAGATGCTCCAATTCCACATGAGGAAGCTATTGTAAATGAAGATGAGGTTGAAACTCAAGTTGATGATCAAGTGCAAACTCAACAGGAAGCGGCTTTAAGGACATCTACTAGACAAAGACCAGCCATTTCTGTTGTAGTGACTACATTGTTTATGCACTTGGGCATGAAAGTGACTTGAGCATTGATAATGGTCCAGTCTCATTTAACCAAGCCATACAGGGCAATAATTCTCATTTTGGTTATAAAGAGACTTTCTCTCTGGTTTCTAAGAAAGACTCTTTGAGAATTGAGACTTTCTCTCTGGTTTCTAAGAAAGACTCTTTGAGAATTATTTTGATAAAGGTATAATGCGTGATGTACTCTTTGAGAATTATTTTGATAAAGGTATAATGCGTGATGTTAAGGAATATAATTATTTTGATAAAGGTATAATGCGTGATGTTAAGGAATATCTTTATTTTGATAAAGGTATAATGCGTGATGTTAAGGAATATCTCTCTAAGAACTTTGAAATGAAGGATAAGGGTAAGACTTCATTTGTGATTGGAATAGAAATGTTTCATGATAGATCACAGGGGATTTTAGGTTTATCCCAAAAGGCTTACATTAACAAAGTTTTACAAAGATATAAACTGGTAAACTGCAAAGAAGGTCCTAGGATACTTACAAGGCACTAAGGACCACATGCTCACATATAGAAGGAAGAATAACCTGGAGGTTGTAGGTTATTCATACTCAGACTATGGCGAATGTTTGGATAACAGAAACTCCACATTCGGACATATTTTCCTACTTGCTGGTAGAGCAATATTTTGAAAAATGTGAAGGAGTCTGTCATTACTCCTTCCACTATGGAGGCAGAATTTGTAGCATGCTTTGAGGCTACAGATTAAAATCACCATGGTTGCGCAATTTCATTTCTGGTTTGGGCATTGTCGATACTATAGCCAAACCATTGAGGATTCATTGTGATAATGCGGCAACTGTGTTCTTCTCAAAGAACGACAGATATACTAGAGGTGCCAAGTACATGGATTTGGAATTTCTGTCCGTTAAGGAGAAGGTACAAAATCAAAAAGAGTATCAATAGTGAAATTTTGGCACTGATCTTGTTATCACGGATCCGTTGACTAAGGGATTGGCGCCCAAAACCTTCATTGGCCATGTTGGTAGAATGGGCATACTAGTAAAGTCCTTGTATAACGGTAAATCCTGCCATACATGTATGGATTTATGTTTGATTAGCACATTGGGATGTTGATACTCTTAGATATCTATTTAGGTTTTGATTTTGTTATTGTTGATGTTGATCACTTATTTATGCATAATTCAGAAGTGATAACTTTGGTCTTATTTAGTTAAGACATAAGGAATATGGTTATTTCGGATTTTGACCTTATTATTATGGTTCGAATTCTTATTAACTGTGATACATGGAAGGGAGCAGGACGCTATGTCAGGCCTGTAACCGCCATGATTCGGTTAGTAAAGTTCGATGAGGTTCTGACTTCTACATTTTCATATTAAGTGAGCTCAAATTAAGGATTGAAAATGTAAAGTCATGCTTATATGAATCAAGTGGGAGAATGTTAGAAATAATTTATTCCTAACGTTGATTCATATAATAAAGGTTTCATGCTTATATGAATCAAGTGGGAGACTATTAGAAATAATTATTTCATAACATTGATTTATATAATAAAGGTTGTAATTCCATAAGGACTCACGTTGATGATTAGTGATGTATAAAGGCGGAATTACTGGGTGAAATTCCCTCCCTCTCATTCTGTTAAAATTTAAGTATATAAGGGTTAAAAGATGTATAATGGAAAAAGGATATGGGTTCTCCTAAAAGGAGGTTTCACATTCCTAGAAGGATTTATATTCCTTAAAGGAAGTTTCCCATTCCTTTTCAAAGAGGAGTTCTCATCACATCTATAAATACCCAGGAAAACTCTAGGGATCATATGATTTTTCAATCATAAGTTTCTAGTCTATGAGTTTTCTAGTNACTCTTTGAGAATTATTTTGATAAAGGTATAATGCGTGATGTTAAGGAATATCTCTCTAAGAACTTTGAAATGAAGGATAAGGGTAAGACTTCATTTGTGATTGGAATAGAAATGTTTCATGATAGATCACAGGGGATTTTAGGTTTATCCCAAAAGGCTTACATTAACAAAGTTTTACAAAGATATAAACTGGTAAACTGCAAAGAAGGTCCTAGGATACTTACAAGGCACTAAGGACCACATGCTCACATATAGAAGGAAGAATAACCTGGAGGTTGTAGGTTATTCATACTCAGACTATGGCGAATGTTTGGATAACAGAAACTCCACATTCGGACATATTTTCCTACTTGCTGGTAGAGCAATATTTTGAAAAATGTGAAGGAGTCTGTCATTACTCCTTCCACTATGGAGGCAGAATTTGTAGCATGCTTTGAGGCTACAGATTAAAATCACCATGGTTGCGCAATTTCATTTCTGGTTTGGGCATTGTCGATACTATAGCCAAACCATTGAGGATTCATTGTGATAATGCGGCAACTGTGTTCTTCTCAAAGAACGACAGATATACTAGAGGTGCCAAGTACATGGATTTGGAATTTCTGTCCGTTAAGGAGAAGGTACAAAATCAAAAAGAGTATCAATAGTGAAATTTTGGCACTGATCTTGTTATCACGGATCCGTTGACTAAGGGATTGGCGCCCAAAACCTTCATTGGCCATGTTGGTAGAATGGGCATACTAGTAAAGTCCTTGTATAACGGTAAATCCTGCCATACATGTATGGATTTATGTTTGATTAGCACATTGGGATGTTGATACTCTTAGATATCTATTTAGGTTTTGATTTTGTTATTGTTGATGTTGATCACTTATTTATGCATAATTCAGAAGTGATAACTTTGGTCTTATTTAGTTAAGACATAAGGAATATGGTTATTTCGGATTTTGACCTTATTATTATGGTTCGAATTCTTATTAACTGTGATACATGGAAGGGAGCAGGACGCTATGTCAGGCCTGTAACCGCCATGATTCGGTTAGTAAAGTTCGATGAGGTTCTGACTTCTACATTTTCATATTAAGTGAGCTCAAATTAAGGATTGAAAATGTAAAGTCATGCTTATATGAATCAAGTGGGAGAATGTTAGAAATAATTTATTCCTAACGTTGATTCATATAATAAAGGTTTCATGCTTATATGAATCAAGTGGGAGACTATTAGAAATAATTATTTCATAACATTGATTTATATAATAAAGGTTGTAATTCCATAAGGACTCACGTTGATGATTAGTGATGTATAAAGGCGGAATTACTGGGTGAAATTCCCTCCCTCTCATTCTGTTAAAATTTAAGTATATAAGGGTTAAAAGATGTATAATGGAAAAAGGATATGGGTTCTCCTAAAAGGAGGTTTCACATTCCTAGAAGGATTTATATTCCTTAAAGGAAGTTTCCCATTCCTTTTCAAAGAGGAGTTCTCATCACATCTATAAATACCCAGGAAAACTCTAGGGATCATATGATTTTTCAATCATAAGTTTCTAGTCTATGAGTTTTCTAGTCTCCGTATCATCAGGAGGTGATTAAGGCATACAGATCAGAGAGGTGAAGCATTCTTGATCATTCAGGTTAGAGATTACTTCTCCAATGGATCAAGTAAGTCTTTATCTGTATTCTTGTTTTAATTAAAAGATCCATAATCATGAACATTGTTTAGTTGATTAATTTGATTTACATGCGGTTCATTATTGTTTGTGCTTCCGCATTCAAGTTATAAGCGCATAAAGGTTTTTAATTAACATATACGTCAATTCATCCTTTTATAATATATACTAGTTTTATACGCGCATTGCGCGAATGGATTAATGTCCAATGTTTATATTTAAATAAATATTTGAAAGTATATCATGCAAGATTATATAGGAGAAGTTTATACCTGGATAATTGAATGTCGAATTTTTTTATTTAAATATATCTAACTCAAAGTATATGAATCCAAGATAATATAGAAAATTCATTATAATTATTACTAAAATAAATGTTTGCAACCTTGTAAAATCGATAGTCTAAATATTTGGTCTAAAAATGATAGTCTAAATAAATACTATTTTTGATTTGAATATTTCTAAGTGTTCTTAATTCTCTTTTGAGTAACATTGCCATTGTCTTCATCTTTACTATTTGTTCTCTTCCTTTTTGTTGGTAGTGTGTTATTTGCAATTCGGTTATTGTTGGTACTTGGTAGCATAGATGACAACGTCATGCAATGAGATTATGATATAGGAGCTATGGACTTTCCTTTAGGTGTTCTGCTTGGGGTTCATTTGGTTCAACCATTATTGTTGAATGAGTTATTGTGGATAAAGAAATCCCTAGTTTAACAAAAAAGATTAAATAAATTAATAAAAATTTGAAAATTTAAAATATTATGTATTCCAAAGATATTAAAAGGTAGTTTCTCGCTTCAATTTTGCTGGGTAATGGGTTATTTGAGTGAGTACTTTCATTATCAACAAATCCCCCAAGTAGTTAATATGAACGGTTTCAAACTATTCTTTTTTATTTTTTGCATTGTATTAAAGAAATACATATGTATCATTTTTTGGTGTAACTACTAATTTATTTAATTCAATAAGAGTAAAATAGAGTGATTCCGCTTCAATTTGTTGGGTTATTATTTGAGTACTCTCTTTGTCAACCAATCCCCAAATAGTTAATATAATTAGCTTCAAATTATTTTAATTTATTTTTTCATAGTATTAATAAAATACTTGGTAAATAAATATATAACATTATTTTGTACTATAACTTTGATATTTAATTACAAGATATTGTAAAAATAAGATAATGGACAATGTAATGAATATCAATTGATAAATTTGAATGTAAGGAATCTTTGCATGAGAGAAAATAAAAACAATATAACTAATGAAATTATTTCTTTTTTCAAAAAAAAAAAATGAAATTATTTCTCTTATTTAATTTAATTTTTTGATAATGAATAATTTTTTCAAATAAATGTATTGTAGACACATAATTTTAAATTAAAGAAATACATATGTATCATTTTTTGTTATAGCTACTAATTTATTTAATTTAATAAGAGTAAAATAGAGTGAGAAACTTAATTATGTTAAATTTGATTGGGATGAGGTTCGAACCTAAGACCTTTCTTATAGAAATTAATGAGTAAGTTAAAAGTTAACGGAATATTAACGGAGAAGAGAATATTTAACGGAAAACTTAACGGATAATCATAAAAGTGAGGTTAAATTAGGTAATCTCTATTAATAATATTAATCTGAATTATCTTAACCATCTATTTGATTAAACAATTCATCTGAACCATCCATTTGATTAAATAATTTTACCGTCATTTTTTCTACCCATTTTAGGCCTAACTCTCTTTGGCTCTTATTAGTATAGTAGATATATATATATATATATATATATAGAATTACAATCATATGAGACAACATATTTAGGTGAGAACTAAGAATTAATTCTGAGCGTCCATCTTGGGGTGTTTGATGGCTGAGATTTTATCCTTGTTTTTTCCTTTATATGGTTATTATTAATTGTTGGGGTGTTTAATGTAATTTTGTATGTGTTTATTTTTGTCTAGAATTCTATTGCTTTATTATGCTTAATTTTAGGAGTTTTAATTTAGATAGGATTGCATTTTCTTCTTTTGTCAAAGAATTGCGTTTTTCTTCTGTGGTCTAGAGACGCCGATTCTTCATCTTTGTTCCTCAAGCATGGATTGCGTTAATGAAGGTATGCATTCCTTAATTTTTTAACTTTTTTTTTACTGTTTGATTATTATGCTTTTTATTTCGTTGGTCTGTGCATGAGTTTTAATGCCAGTGTTTGTTTTCTTCGCTTTTTAGGTTGGTAGTGTCGTTGTTTTTAATTTTTTGGTTGTTAATGTTGTTGTTCTCCCGTTTGATTGCTTACAGTGTTGTTCTCTCATTTTCTAGAAATTTTTTTTTTTTCACGTCACTGTGTGCATATCTGTTTTTTACTGTGTGCATGTGTGTTCTCTGATCATGGTGTCCGTTAATTTTGTGGTTTTTCTTTAGTATACTGTTTGGGGTAGTGTCATTTGTAGAATCGTTTGTTGTGGTATTTCGAGGTTGTGTATTTCTTTTTACCAGATTTTCCACCATGTGTTTTTCTTGAGCATTTTTTTTATTCTAATTTTTTGATGTGCACATATTAGCCAAGTATATTGCACACAATCGCTTGTTTTCGCAGTAAGCATTTAACTGTGTCATGCACTATGTGCATATCTATATTCGGCTGTGTGCATGTGTGTTCTATATTTATAGTGTCCGTTAGTTTTTTGGGATTTTTTATGTTATATTGTTTGTAGGGTATTATGGGTTGTGAAGTCATTTGTTGTGTTATTCTTGAGGTTGCATAGTTATATTTACCATATTTCCCTACATTCTTGTCCGTTGAGTCATTTGTTGCTCTTGCAGGAGATAGTGCGGATCGTGTTATGGAGTTGTCCCGGATTTTGAAGGAAGGATTTCATACCAAAAAAAATAAGAAGGATGATGACATTTTGCCTGTAAAAAGTATGGATATATTCATACCTTTTATCTCAATAAACCAAAGGTTGAAATTTTACTCC
Source organism: Ipomoea triloba (assembly GCF_003576645.1). NCBI lineage: Eukaryota > Viridiplantae > Streptophyta > Magnoliopsida > Solanales > Convolvulaceae > Ipomoea > Ipomoea triloba. Next base: position 1,413,330 of record NC_044928.1, read on the forward strand.
CTTTTTATTTTCTTTGGTATGAAATCCTTTCTTAGGTATCAGTTCAAGTGCGAAAAGGCTCCCATGTGAAAGATGGGATGAGATCTGAGACGTTGATCAAATTCAGATCAATGGCTCAAATCAATAAAAAAAAAATTTTAAAAGGCGCGTCCTGAGTTGAAAGAAACAAAATGTAAAAATGGCGCACCTTAAATGTTACAAAGACGCACCTTGAGTTGTAGGATTACGCACCTTAAATGTTAAAATGACGCACCTTAACTGTTAAAAATTGACGCACCTTCAGCTATGAAAAAACGCACCTAAAGCTTTAGACTGATTCACCTCAACTGAAGAACTAATGCATCTTAAACACAGAAATCACGCACCTTAAATGTAAAAAGGATGCACCTTAAACTATGGAAAGACATACCTAAATCTTTAGACTGACGCACCTTAAGTTTCTACAAAAAACGCATCTTTAAGTTCTAAACAGAAGAACTAACGCACCTTAAGCACAACAACTACGCACTTTAACTTTCAAAAATACGGAAAAGGATCAAATTGTTACTGTTTTTTTTTTTTTTTTTGAGTTTTCTTTAATCTTGCTGTTGATTTTGATTAGATTAAGGGTTGAGATTAAATCACATCTTTTACCTGAAGCCTATTACCGGACCTAATCCTTCATATATATATATATATATATATATATATATAAAAGGATGAATTGACAAGGTAGATATACGTCACATAGCTTTGCTTTCAATCCTTTAAAGAGCATTGGCCGATTGATTGGAATTAAGGGTGTGTTTGGTTCGCACATGAAATTGGAATCGGAATGAGAATCAAATATTTAGTAATAGTAATAAGTTTTGGTGAAAGTATTTTTGCATGTTTGAAAGTCAGTGTTGTAAAAATCGCGACTAGGTGCCGATTAATCCTCGCTTAGGCGCTAGGCGCCGGTCAACCAATATTTATGTTTCGTTGTGTATGACTCTATAATGAGAATAAATGTCTTAAAAATACAAAAAAAAAAAAACAAAAAACAAAAAACAAAAAACAAAAAATCAAAGCAATTGATCCTAATAAAATGACATCCAAAACAATAATATGCACAAAAAAATCAAAAAAAAATCTAAAATATTAATTCAAACTTAAAAATTAGATTATCAATAAGATAGAATGATACCCCTTTTAGATGAGGAAATGAAATTTTTAATTGAAGGGGTGATCAAAACTCATAATTGTATTTTAAAAAATTGTCAACCAAACACTAATTATGATTTTGATTCTTATTCCTAATGTGTAAATCTATGAACCAAACGCACCCTATCTATGTCCACATTTTAGTCTTTAGGGGCAACTCAGAAGCTTTGCTTTCAATACTTAAAAGAGTGGTGAGTTTCTGTTTCCATAGGGCGTAGACGACTTTATTACACGTCAATTCATCTTTTCTAATATCTAACTATCGGCTGGAAAGTATTACGACGAAAGTAATAATTTTCAGAAAACAACAAGCACATACAAGAACATCATTTTGAACCGTGGTTCACACAATTATTAATTTATCGAAAAAAATCTTTATGTTATACAATTCAATATCCTTATGAAAGACTCTTGTATATATAGTGGTGCAATCCCCTTCTTTTTTTCAATATAGGACAAGTGCTTGTTTCGAGCATATCCTCTTTCACTTACCAACTTGATTAAATGAGTTTACTTAGAATCAATTTCTCATTCACCCATTATACGTTTTAAGCGTACAATATATCAATCTCTTCATCTCACTATGAAGAATCCAAATCCGCTTCGATCCGACCCAAATTGAACCACAATGCTATTTTTAGCTATTTTTCCAACACTATCAACTAATACCCTTCAGTAATATACTAATACTAAATAAATATAATAAGAGTCACTATTATTATAAGGCTATATAACAGGAATAAAAATTATGTTAAGTGTAATAATAATGTGAATTGATAACTTATATATTTTGAATTATTCAGTATACAATAATAAAACATTTCCAAATTAAGTTAGCACCTTTAATTTTTTTACTTTTCCATTTATATTTAGTAAATAACAATTAAATTAGTGTACACAAAATTAAACTCGTGTCAGATTCTTTATTTTTTTATTTTCCTATTCTTTTTTAACACTTTTCTTCTTTGTGGTGAGAATTAAAATATAATAATATTTAATTAATTTGATTTGTTTCTTTCAAGTATATATATTTATATAAAGTAATTAAAAACTATGATTTTTTAATCTTTCATTCTAAAAAAATATAAATGTCATATTATAATTATTCTAAGAATACAATCCTTTCTATTTAGTTAAATCAAACATTATATTATTATTAGTTGTAGTACAATTTTTAATTATCTCAAATTAAATAGTTTACAGATAATTGAGGTCTCAATTATATACATAAGTAAAACTTATGAATTGATCAGTGCAGTGAATTTCTGTTTAGCTATAATTAAGTTTAAGTTCTTAATTGCTTATGCTATGCAAGGGAACAAGACTAGTTGTCACAAGACTTGGAAAACATGAACATTATTAGTCATCACAAAACTTGGAAATTAATGCATGCGTTGGAAGTAACTAATTGGGCAACAAAGTCGTTACGCGTCGTTACTGTGTCTGATAGAATGGTTTGCTTTAATTTGCAATGATCATTAATAGAGTCCTTATTGTTGGTCCCGTGACAAATAAAAGTCTTGAAAGAAGAGTTGAATAGACTTTTATAAAAAAATTTGATTGAAGAAATGTACATTGTGTGCAGTAAAAATCCTGAGCTTGCCAAGAGTTAGAAAATGCTGTGTAGCTTTACTTGGGTTTAAAACACGTAAGTGTGCAGTAAAAATCCCCCACGCCTTTTTAGATCAAGACGTTGAGTGTTGGACTTAATCTTTAAAGTCTTTTACCGACCACCGTCCAACAATCTCCCAACCATCAAATGTTAGACTTGACCTTTATCGACATCCGCTCAAAAGTACATTTTTATATATTTACAGATTTACTATATATCAACATTTTAATTATTTTGTCAATTCAACACTCACTATATGTAAAGTATAAGACAAAAACTTGTATGAGACTGTGTTACGACAGTACATGAGAATAATCTTGCACTGGATGCATGCGAGTCACACCAGGAAAGTGATGTTAATACTAACAAGGAAAAAGAAGTCCGTAGATCAACTAGAATAAGGAAAGCCCCTGTGTGGCTTAAAGATTATGTACATTAGTTAGAATTGTAGTAGGAATATTATATTGTCTTCTGTTAGGAGTAGGAATATTGCTTTTATATATTCTCAGAACTCAGTGTATTAGGATCAGTCAGAAGTTTTATTCTTTATTCCCTTTCCCTTTTTCTCTCTTCTCAACCTTCTCTTCCCTTCCTTCTCTCTCTACCTTGTGCGTCTCTCTCTCTTCTTTGCAATTTGCTCAAATTAATGCAAGTCACACTGATGGTATTCACGTAAGGGATACAAATTGGTACAAGCTCGTATCAGACTGTCTCACCATGAGACGGGTCGGGTCGGATCAAGATGCAAATGTAAAACTTATATGCACAAATGTCATACTTATATGCTCAAATGTAATACTAATCAGGAATAAAATTTTTGTTACTTATAAGGGTAAATGTAATACTTTTAAGGGAAAATACAATACTTTTACATTTCGCTTTAAGTATTACTTTTTTCCTCAAAAGTATTATATTCGCTCTTATAAGTAAGGGGCACTTGTCAACATTACATATTATGAAAAATGTATTACTTTTTCTCTTATAAGTAACAAAAATTGTATTCTTGATTAGTGTTATATTTGAGCATATAAGTATGATGCAGATATAAGTATCAAGGCCGGTCCTGAGCACGGGCGGGATGGGCGACCGCCCAGGGCCCCATGCTAGAAGGGGCCCATCCACATATATGTATATGTATGCACGCGCGCGCGCGCACACACACAGATATATATATATATATATATATATATATATATTAATGTTATAATTAGTGTTATAGTTAAAACAAAAAATTAGTCTTATAATTATATTAGAAAACAAAAAATTAAAAATAGATGGGACTGCAGGAAGCTTGAATCAACGCTTAATTAAATAAATTTAGAAATAGGATCGACACGGGGACACCTAATTATCTATTAGAATCGACGCCCTAATCGGCTAACCCATTCGTCTTCTTCAATAAATTTTTTTTCCCAATTTGATTCATCCTCGCATCTTCGTCGACGATCAACGAACTTGTTCTTTTGTTTGTCCGATTGGGCCCATTGTCCGTTGTAACTTGTATGTTTTATTATATTTGTAATTTGTTTTGTCTTTACATAATGTTAGCTAAAAAGCATTTATTTGGAAGTATAAAAAAAAAAAAGAAAAAAAAAACAAATAGAACAACTAATAGAATCACAAAGACGAGCTATAAATAATTTTTTCAAAAAATCAGAATCTTCTAATGAAAATTTGAAACAATCCAAAGAAAATTTAAGTGACTAAGACCATGTTAATGAGGGCATAGCTAATTTAAATGGTGATGATAATGTAGTAAATAATGAGGGTATAGCTAATTTGAGTGATGATGATAATGTAATAAATAATGAGGGTATATCTAATTTTAATTTTTCATATAGGGCCCATTTTTTTAATTTCGCCCAGGGCCTCCAAAATGTTTGGACCGGCCCTGATAAGTATGGCATTTGCATGGTGCTTTGACCCGATCCGACCCGTCTCACGAATAAGGATCCGTGAGACGGTCTCACACAAGTGTGACCCAAAGTATAAATATATAACTTATTTATTTTAATTTTTTTTTAATTAAAAACTCACCTTAAAAAAATAAAAAGAGAAAGAAATGAGTTTGTCTTTCATTTTTATCTTACTAACTTGCTTGACGTAACTTTTCAAAAAAAAAAAACTTGCTTGACGTACATAGAATATATATATTATTTTTGACCTAGTGTCATTATATTATTATTAGTTCTACGTTTTATTAGTAAAAGGACAAAAAGTGCAGCGTCAATGATAGCTTAGGGACGAATTCTCCAATCATCCTATAACTTAAGGAAGAAAAGTGTAATTTTCTCTAATTTTCCTTATGAGTTAATTCTAGTGTAGGTCTTTTGTCTTTGGTAAAAATTCTAAATTTAGTCTCAGACCATATTTTTGCCATTTAATTAACAACGTAAATATCATACTTTGGACATTTTTTGTCCTTTCAGTGACTTTTTCGATGAAATCCTATTTTAAGCAATGGTGTTTTCGTCTCTTTATTTTTTCAATTATTTTCCTAATGAGTTAATTCCAGCAGAAGTCTTTTGTCTTTGGTGGCATTTCTAAATTTAGTCCTAGACAATCGTTTTTGTCATTTAACACGCAGACTATCATATTTTGGACATTTTTGTCCTCACGTAATCAGTATTGTCTTTGACAAAGGACGATTTGTGGCCAAATCGAAGGAGATAAAGATAAGAGCCGAGTGAAGAAGATGGTCTAATTCACGACTGAAAAGACGAAAATCAAGAAAAAAAACTGGCACAGAAAACTAAAAATAAAAAATCAAAAGATGAAAATGTCATTGCCTAAAATAGGGTTTCACATGAAAAAGTCTTCAGAATGATAAAAAAAAAAGTATCCAAATTAAAATATGAGGGTATATGTATGGGTTGTTTTTTTTTTTTTTTTTGGAATATTATTGGCCCTGTTACATGTAGGAGAATCACTTCATGCGCTTGACCACAAGGCCTTCGGCTAAGGGTATGGGTTGTTAAATGGCAAAATCGAATGTCTATGACTAAATTTGAAATTGACACCAAATATAAGGAGCCTCCGCTGAAATTAAATCATTAGAAAAATAATTAAAAATTTTGAAAAGACTAAAATACATTTGCATAAAATAGGATTTTACCAGAAAAGTCGTCGAAAGGACCAAAAGTGTCCAAATTATGATTGTCGTGTTAAATGACAAAAACAAAAGTCTGTGACTAAATTTGTAATTACCACAAAAAACAAGAATTCTCCGCAGGAATTAACTCTATTCATTAATATATCTCACAAAGACGCAAATAACAAGTTATTAAAAGAGAAATTAGTGTGATAATAAGATATTATAAATTATCAGAAATTAAAAAGGATTTGGTTACTTCAAAATATTGTTCTCTGTTTTAATTTGTCTTTTTAATTTTACAATTTTCATTCCCTCTTTTAAAATTAATGTTATCATAGTTATAAATACATATGCAAGAAGATAATGGTAAGAATGTGATTATAATGATATATAACAAAATTGATGACAAAGATTTTATTTTCCATTTAGAAAATCGTATTTAAAAGTATTCCAAACTAGAAAAATGTATTAGTTATCATATTTTTTGTTTTCTATTTTTCAAATCTCTAATTTTCTAAAAAATTAGATAAATTCACCACTTAATAAATGGGTGGGTCCAAGTGTTGCAAAATCAGAAAAATGAAAAAATTAAAGTCCTTGGGGGCAAACAAAACTATGTTTCCACACGGTTTAGACTTTAGGGGCATTAAGCTTTGCTTTCATTACTTAAAAGAGTGGCTGTTTCCACACGGAACTCATGCGTTCTAATTCGTATATATATGCTTATTCAGATTTCAGAAATTGTACACCTCAACAACAAACTTAAGTCGATCTGCTCATAAAATGAGGATTCTCATGTTTAACATGCTTCTGCTCTTTTCAAATTTATTCACAATTATGCATGCATTGGGTCAGTGTCTTCCTGATCAAAAGTCTGTGCTTCTCCAGATACGAACTGAAATCACTTACAATTCTTCGGAATCCACCAAGTTGGTGCTGTGGGATGAAGGAGCTGACTGCTGCCGATGGCCAGGTCTGAGTTGCAATGCTGCTGGATATATTACTACTCTTGACCTCAGCGATGATTACTCAATCAGGGGTGGCTTCAATGTTTCTCTCTTGTATAAACTGCCATCACTTTCTGTTATTATGCTTGATTGGGTCAAGTTCTCTGCTCCATTTCCAGACTTCTTCACGGATTTCACCAATCTCACTGTTTTGAGCCTTTCGTATTGCAACTTCAGTGGAACAGTCCCTCACAAACTATTCCAGGTACCAACTCTGCAAACCATTGACTTAAGTTCCAATGGCATGCTTGGGGGTTCTTTGCCAGACTTCCCGGAAAATGGATCTCTCAAGAGCCTCACACTTCGGGGGACAATGTTTTCTGGGAATTTACCCGAGTCCATAGGAAACCTCAGACTGCTGTCCCATATTGACCTTACAGATTGCTATTTTAGTGGACCAATCCCTGCTTCTATTATAAAGCTTAGCAAGCTTGTTGAGCTGAGCTTGTCCGGAAATTCATTTTCAGGACCCATTCCAGCATCACTATTTTTCCTGCCATCACTTCAAACCTTATCTCTGGATGAAAACAAGTTTTCTGGTCATATGAATGAATTACGAAATGTGACTTCTCCACTTGAATCTCTTGATTTGACAGACAACAACTTGGAAGGGACAATACCTTCATTCTTCTTTCGACTTCAAAACCTTACATCACTATATCTTTCATCACACAAATTTTTTGGTCAAATGATTGATTTGCAAAATGTGACTTCTCCATTGCAATATCTTGATTTAAGTAGCAATGACTTTGAAGGGACAATACATCCATTCTTATTTCAACTTCAGAATCTTACAATGCTCGATCTTTCATCAAACAAATTTAACGGTATTGTACATCTAACAAATTTTAAAAGCCAGTATATTGACACTCTTGACTTTTCCAATAACAATTTGGTAATTGAGACAACCATAAGCACATCTGAACTTCACTTACTCCCTCAGTTTGGAGTGTTAAATTTGGACTCCTGCAATTTGCAAAAAATTCCTTATTTTTTGAAAAGCCAATCTAAATTGCGGGGGTTAGATCTTTCCAAGAACACTATTAGTGGAGAAATTCCTAACTGGATATGGGGAATTGGTAATGGGCAACTCTCTTACCTCAATCTTTCTCACAATCGTTTGACGCATATGAAAGAGCCAATGGAATACGCTTCTCTTCAATCAGGGCCGGTCCAAACATTTTGGAGGCCCTGGGCGAAATTAAAAAAAAAATGGGCCCTATATACAAAACTAAAATTAAAATTTATGGGAATCAAACCCTCATTCTCCCAAAATCTTATCTTACAAAGAAAACTCACTTACCACTTGAGCTATCCCATTGGATTATTTTCTAATATAATTATAACAATATAATATATATGTATACATATACATATATATGGATGGACCCCTTCTAGCATGGGGCCCCGGGCGGTCGCCCAGCCCGCCCGTGCTCAGGACCGGCCCTATCTTCAATTCCTTGATCTAAATTCTAATATGCTAAGTGGTCAGATCCCACCACCACCCGAGGCTGTGTATTTAGACTTCTCCAACAACAATTTCTCCATGATTCCTCTTGATTTTGCTGATCAAATCTCACCTCTCATTGTGTTCTTTTCCATCGCAAAAAATAGAGTAAGTGGAAAGATCGCAAAAAAATCCAAAATCCTTTAAAGAGCGTTTGCCGCCTGATTGGAACTATGTTTACACACAGTTTAGACTTTAGGGGCAACTCAGAAGCTTTGCTTTCAATACTAAAGAGTTGTGAGTTTCTGTTTGACTGATTCCATAGGGCGTAGATCACACGACTTTATACGTCAATTCATCCTTTTAGTTTCTGTTTGACTCATTCCAAAGGGCGTAGATCACACGGCTTTATACGTCAATTCATCCTTTTTTGTTTCTGTTTGACTGATTCCAAAGGGCGTAGATCACACGGCTTTATACGTCAATTCATCCTTTTTTGTTTCTGTTTGACTGATTCCATAGGGCGTAGATCACACGGCTTTATACGTTAATTCATCCTTTTTGTTTCTGTTTGACTGATTCCATAGGGCGTAGATCACACGACTTTATACGTCAATTCATCCTTATATATATATATATATATATGTATGTATGTATGTATGTATATATATATATATGTATGTATATATATATATGTATGTATATATGTATATATATATATGTATATATATATATGTATGTATATATATATATGTATGTATATATATACATATATATATATATATATATATATGGTAAAAATTTGTGTGAGACCGTCTCACCATGAGTCGGGTCGGGTCAAGATGTAAATGTAACACATATATGTATAAATGTCATACTTATACGCTCAAATGTAATACTAATCATGAATAAAATTTTTCTTATGGTAAATGTAATACTTTTAAGAGAAAATACAATACTTTTACATTTCGATTTAAAAGTATTACATTTTTTCACAAAAGTATTATATTTGCCCTTATAAGTAAGGGGCACTTGTCAACATTACTTATTATGAAAAATGTATTACTTTTTCTCTAATAAGTAACAAAAATTGTATTCTTGATTAGTGTTATATTTGAGCATAAAAGGATGACATTTGCACATATAAGTATGACATTTGCATGGTGCATTGACCCGACCCGACTCGTCTCGCGAATAAGGATCCATGAGACGGTCTCACACAAGTGTGACCCTATATATATATATATATATATATATATATATATATAAAAGATATTTGTGAAATTTCAAAATCAGATATTCGGACCAAATTTATACTTTCCACTATGATCCAAGTTTTACATGCGCATTGAGCGAATGGACTAATACCTAATGCTTATATAGTTATATTTAAATAAGTATTTCAAAGTATATAAATGCAAGATTATATAGGATAAATTCTTAGTTGAAAGTTGAATTTGTTTATTTAAATAGGTTATTCAAAGCATATGAATGCAAGATAATATGAGAGATTCATTATAATTGTCACTAAGATAAACATTTGTAACTTTGTAAAATCGATAGTCTAAAATACTTAGCATAAACACGATAGTCTAAATAAATATTACTTTTGGTTGAATTTCTCTAAGTCTTCTTAATTCTCTTTTGGGTAACATTGTTATTGACTTCATCTTCACTATTGTCATATTCTTGTTTGTTGGTAGTGTGTCATTTGCAATTGAGTTACTGGTTGTAGCATAGATGGTAGCCTCATTCAATGAGATTATGGTGTAGAAAGTTGTGGATTTGCCTTATTGTGTATATGACTGGAATCTTAGTTTTTTACTATGAACTCTTGATCTTACAAGCGCCTATTGATATTTTGCAATGATATTTTTTTTCCTACATGTTTCATGTGAAAGTATTGAATAAAATATTACTCCGTAATATTTATTATATTTGTGGAAGGTTCATGAGTAGTACATATTTTTCTATTTTCATAACTTGTTTACTTGATAGTACAACAATAACTTTGCAAGTAGTCCGAACTCTGAATATTGATGCCACAACATGTCCAATTTCATCAACAATTTCAACATCCATTTTTCACCTATTTATTTTCAAGTTCATATTTTTGGAATTATTATGAATGAGTGTAGTAATTGATTTTGTGCGTTTGCGTGTGTGTGTGTGTTTTTTTTATAAATTTTTTTTTATTGAATTGATACTAACCTTAGAGTTAAATTGTTTGTCACTTTGTGCATAAACCTTTTTTAAACAGTGGATACATCTTATATACTAAGTGCTTTTGTTGTTAAGGTTGATACTAATTTTGCTTTTAATCTAAGCAAGTTGAGTCTAGAAGATTAAATGAATTGTAAATTTATATTAGTTCTAATATATTTAATGAATGCACAATAAGTATTTCACATACAAGATCAATGAATGCAGAAACAGTGACTATTTTAAAATTTCTTCATTTTCTAGATTTTCCAAATTAATTGCACTATAGTTCTAGTCTCAGCATATTTTCAATGTATCAAGTATGTCATGATATTTTATTGCACTGCATTTACATTTTTAATAATGAATTTTAAATGTAGCTATATAAGATAATGATCTAATTAACATTTACATATTTTTATTAACATAAAAGCATGCTAGTCCTTTAGGTGTTCTTCTCAGCCTTCATTTGGTTCAACCATGATTGTTAAATGAGTTCTTGTGGGTAGAGATATCCCTAGTTTAAGAAATAAGATTAGATAAGGTAGTAAAAATGTAAACATTTTAAATCTATCTTAATAAAAAAAATTCAATTTAACTTTAAAGTGAACGACTATGATGTAATAAAAACGATATAATTAATGAAATTAGTTCTCTTATTTAATTCAATTTATTGATAATGAATTTTTTTTTGAATAAAAACATTGTAGAAATGCATATGTATTATTTGTTGAGTAGTTACTAATTTATTTAATTTAATAAGAGTTATAGAGTGAATGACTTACTTTTCATCAACAACAATAAAGTTATTGATTTTTTTTATTTCCATTCATTGTTAAGACAAATTATTTTGAGAATTTGTCAATGACAATTGCTGTTAATAAATGATGAGGATAAATAATTTAAAATATATGGTTACAATATATATTGCTATAATGATATAGTAAAAATTAACTTACAAATTTCTTTAGAAGCTTTCATGCATTGATAAAATTCTGAGAATGATGTATAAACTTGTTCAACTAGAGCTGATGGGGTGTCATTATTATCAATTGTTTGGACAATCCTACCATTTAAAGCCTAGATGTAATTGTATTTGTTAGGGAATGAATTAACAAGCACTGCGAAAGCGGGTACGGTGATCGCGAATTGAGAATTATTGTAGGAAGTAATAATATGGGAGAAATATAAAATGACAAATAAATGAGATATTAATTTTGGGGAGATTGANTATGATGTAATAAAAACGATATAATTAATGAAATTAGTTCTCTTATTTAATTCAATTTATTGATAATGAATTTTTTTTTGAATAAAAACATTGTAGAAATGCATATGTATTATTTGTTGAGTAGTTACTAATTTATTTAATTTAATAAGAGTTATAGAGTGAATGACTTACTTTTCATCAACAACAATAAAGTTATTGATTTTTTTTATTTCCATTCATTGTTAAGACAAATTATTTTGAGAATTTGTCAATGACAATTGCTGTTAATAAATGATGAGGATAAATAATTTAAAATATATGGTTACAATATATATTGCTATAATGATATAGTAAAAATTAACTTACAAATTTCTTTAGAAGCTTTCATGCATTGATAAAATTCTGAGAATGATGTATAAACTTGTTCAACTAGAGCTGATGGGGTGTCATTATTATCAATTGTTTGGACAATCCTACCATTTAAAGCCTAGATGTAATTGTATTTGTTAGGGAATGAATTAACAAGCACTGCGAAAGCGGGTACGGTGATCGCGAATTGAGAATTATTGTAGGAAGTAATAATATGGGAGAAATATAAAATGACAAATAAATGAGATATTAATTTTGGGGAGAAATATAAAATGACAAATAAATGAGATATTAATTTTGGGGAGATTGAAATATAACTCTCTATATGAGATATTAATTTTGGGGAGATTGAAATATAACTCTCTATAAGAGATATTAATTTTGGGGAGATTGAAATATAACTCTCTATAACTATTGTAAAGGAAATATTACAATAAAGAAATTGCTAAGCTTAAATTGGAAATTAAAGAAAGCTAGCAAATGAAAGAAATCCTACGTGAGAATGAACTAGAGAGAATGAAGAGGGAATTGATGTTGGGATGCCTTCTCCTGCTGAACATAGCTCTATTTATACTAGCAAAAGGGGAGCAAAGCATGATGGAGAGCCATGTGATTGTGAGTTGGAGATGACACCATGTGATGAGGAGTGAGCTGTGATTATGGAGACCATGTGTGTGGTATGTGCAGCCATGTGAGAAGCCATGTGAAGGAAGATTTGGCCACATGCATAATTATACTAACAATCTCCACCTTGGACAAATCCACTAGGAATTTCAACAACTGGAACAACCAACTAAATTCAAGCAATGTTTGAATTTAGCAATAGGTAGTGGCTTGGTAAGCATGTCCGCTGGGTTCTCCAAAGTGTGAACTTTCTGAACAATGATATCTCTTGCAGCTACAACGTCGCGGATGAAATGGTATCTGACATCAATGTGTTTGGTTTTGGCGTGATATGTATCATTCTTGGTGAGATGAATAGCACTCTGACTATCTGAAAACACAGTAGTCTGACCCTGTGAAACACCAAGTTCCATAACCAAACCTCGTAGCCAAGTAGCTTCTTTGACACCCTCTGTTGCTGCAATATATTCCGCTTCAGTTGTGGATAGAGCAGCAATAGACTGAAGCGTAGCTTTCCAACTGATAGCACAATTACAGAGAGTGAAAATATAACTAGAAAGCGACCGGCGTCTGTCAAGATCACCACCATAATCAGAATCCACAAAGCCCATAATGTTAGTAGATACAGAAGAATTCTTATCAAAAACCAAGCCCAAAGAAGATGTACCCTTCAAATACCGTAAAATCCATTTAACGGCATTCCAATGTTCCTTACCAGGGTTATGCATATATCGGCTCACAACACTTACAGCATAAGCCAGATCAGGTCTAGTGCATACCATAACATACATAAGACTTCCAACAGCACTTGAGTAAGGAACCTTTTTCATATACGCCACATCAGCTTCTGACTTAGGGCATAATTCAGAAGACAGCTTAAAGTGTGCACCAAATGGAGTAGACACAGGTTTACAATTTGACATATTAAATCGATCAAGCACCTTATCAACATACTTTTTCTGGGATAGAAAAAGTTTTCCAGCTTGACGATCCCTGTGTATCTCCATGCCAAGAATCTTCTTTGCTGCACCAAGGTCTTTCATCTCAAACTCATTGCTAAGTTGAGACTTCAACTTAGTAACAAGAGAAATGTCAGGAGAAGCAATGAGCATATCATCAACATAAAGTAATAGATAGATAAAAGACCCATTAGAAAATTCTTTAAAATAGACACTGCTGTCATATTGGCTTCTTGAGAAACCTTGCCCTAACATAAAAGCATCAAACCGCTTATACCATTGCCTTGGAGCTTGCTTCAACCCATAGAGTGATTTCTTCAGGCGACAAACACAATGTTCCTTTCCAGGAACTTCAAACCCCTCAGGTTGATACATGTAAAGTTCCTCATCAAGTTCTCCATGTAGGAATGCAGTCTTTACATCAAGTTGCTCCAACTCCAAATCAAACAGAGCAACAAAAGCAAGTAATACACGTATAGAGGTATGACGAACAACTGGAGAAAAAATCTCATTAAAGTCAATACCTTCACGTTGATCGAAACCTCGAACAACCAACCGTGCTTTCCACCTTGCTTTCTCAACCCCAGGGATGCCTTCTTTCATCTTGTAAATCCACTTGCAACTCAATGGGCGTTTACCTTTAGGCAACTCTACCAGCTCCCATGTCTCATTCTTGTGAAGACTTTCAATCTCCTCTTGCATAGCAACCAACCACTTGGACGAGTTGGCACAGGAAATAGCCTCGGAATAGCAAGATGGATCACCATCAACCTCCTGTGCAACTGAAAGTGCATAAGCAACCAAGTGGGTTTCATCATCATACCTAGCAGGTTTTGTAATTATCCTCCTAGGTCGATCTTGAGCAATAGAATACTCTCGTTGTGGCTCGACAAGAGGTGCGGTACTAGTAGATGCATCATCATTGACAATAGTAATATTGTCATTAGGCCTAAAATTGAACTCCACCTTCTCTCCAGTACCCTGCTTATCACCTGTACTGGGTACAATAGAATCTTTTCCAGAAGAAAGTAATGCATTTTCATCAAAAGTGATATCTCGACTCAAAATGATCTTTTGAAAATCAGGAGACCATAGACGATACCCTTTTGACTCAGAAGCATAACCAAGAAAAATGCATTTGATAGCTCTCGGGTTTAATTTACCTGTACTGGAATGAGCATATGCAGGACATCCAAAAACTCTTAAGATAGAGTAATCAACAGGATTACCTGACCAAACTTCTTCTGGAATTCTGAAATCAAGAGAAGAGTGTGGAGATCTATTTACCAAGTAACATGCAGTAGAAACAGCCTCGGCCCAAAAATCACGCCGTTTCCACAACCCAGCATTAGAGAGCATAAAACGAGCTCTCTCCAGTAGAGTCCTGTTCATACGTTCTGCAACACCATTCTGCTGGGGTTTACCAGGCAAAGTCTTATGCCTGGCGATTCCATTGATTGTACAGAACTCATTGAACTCTGACTCACAGAACTCCAGTCCATTATCTGTCCTGAGCTTTTTGACCCTTTTCCCTGTCTGAGTTTCAACAAGTATTTTCCATTTTTTGAAAGTAGAAAATGCTTGATTTTTGTGTTTCAAGAAATAAACCCAGACCTTACGAGAAAAATCATCAATAATAGACATAAAATATCTACAGCCTCCTAGAGATTGGACCTTAGTCGGTCCCCATAAATCAGAATGAATATATTCCAATACATCTTTGGTACGGTGTGTAGCAGTAGAGAAATTAACCCTCTTTTGTTTCCCAAAAACACAATGCTCACAAAATTGTAATTTTCCTGTACCTGAATTTCCAAGGAGGCCTTGCTTGCTCAGGATATGCATGCCTTTCTCACTCATATGCCCCAGACGCATATGCCATAGTTGAGTGAGATCTGCGTCGTCCACCGATGATGAGACTGCTGCTGAACCTGTCACAGTACTGCCATGCAACACATACAAGCTTCTAGAACGAGAAGCTTTCATGAGAACAAGAGAGCCTTTTATCACCTTTAGAACTCCACCTTCAGCTATGTACTTACACCCCAAAGATTCCAAGGTGCCCAAAGATATCAGGTTCTGTTTTAAGTCAAGAATATACCGAACATTGGTAAGAGTCCTAACAACGTTATCATGAGTCCGGATCTGAACACTTCCAATTCCACTAACCTTACATTGGGTATTATTACCCATCAAGACAATTCCACTATCAACTGGTTCAAGAGAGATGAACCAATCTCTATGAGGACACATGTGGAATGTACAACCAGAATCCAGAATCCACTCAGTTTCGCTCCGTTTGCTACCGGAACTAACAGATAACAAAACGTCACCCTCTAAATCACTAGCAACAACACTCGCTTCTGCGGATTTCTTTTCTCTCTCTTGTTTATTTTTCAACTTAAAGCATTCAGACACATCATGTCCATGCTTCTTACAGTACTTACAGGATTTGTTGGACTTACGACCTTTGGACTTAGATCTAGAATTTTTACTAGTTCCCCTTGTATCAAGTGAATGACCCCTAACAGTCAAACCCTCGCCTTTCTCCTCAGATTTAATTTCTAAGTCAAATTTTTCTTTGGACAACAGATTTGACTTAACATCATTAAAAGTAAGGGTTTCCCGTTTACCATATAACATAATTTCTTTGAAATGCTTATATGATTTAGGGAGAGAAACTAGTAACAAAACAGCCCGATCCTCATCATCAATCTCAATATCAATATTCTCCAAATCCAATAAAATTGAATTAAATTCATCTAAGTGAGAATTGATAGAAGTACCTTCCTCCATACGGATTGTGTACAACCGCTCCTTCAGGCGTAACGTATTTGCCAGACTTTTGGTCATATAAAGCGAATCCAACTTGGACCATAAATCTGACGTAGTCTTCTCACTTACTACCTCACGTAGAATTGCTTTAGATAGGCACAATTGAATGGTTGAACGTGCCTTGTCATCCAGATCTTCCCATTGCTCATCTGTCATTGTAGTCGGCTTCTTGTCTTTCCCGGCTATTGCTCGTTTCAAACCGTTCTGGGTTAGAACGGCTTCCATCTGAACCTTCCAAATGGAAAAGCTAATTTTCCCATCAAACTTCTCGACATCAAACTTGGTGACAGTTGACATCTTTGAAAATAATTCTCAATTAAACCGCTCTGATACCACTTGTTAGGGAATGAATTAACAAGCACTGCGGAAGCGGGTACGGTGATCGCGAATTGAGAATTATTGTAGGAAGTAATAATATGGGAGAAATATAAAATGACAAATAAATGAGATATTAATTTTGGGGAGATTGAAATATAACTCTCTATAATTATTGTAAAGGAAATATTACAATAAAGAAATTGCTAAGCTTAAATTGGAAATTAAAGAAAGCTAGCAAATGAAAGAAATCCTACGTGAGAATGAACTAGAGAGAATGAAGAGGGAATTGATGTTGGGATGCCTTCTCCTGCTGAACATAGCTCTATTTATACTAGCAAAAGGGGAGCAAAGCATGATGGAGAGCCATGTGATTGTGAGTTGGAGATGACACCATGTGATGAGGAGTGAGTTGTGATTATGGAGACCATGTGTGTGGTATGTGCAGCCATGTGAGAAGCCATGTGAAGGAAGATTTGGCCACATGCATAATTATACTAACAGTATTTCTGATCAACAAGTTAATTTATTGGCTCTTAATTAAACTTAAAATATGTTCATATCACAACACTCTGAATTAAATTTATTTTTTTTAGAAATATTATTACCGTAGTAATATTTCATAACAATGGTAAAATGGCAATTTTTGTTCTGATAGTGAACAGTGTTGAGCAAAATATGGCACAACATTGTTCATCTACACTATTAAAAAAAAGAAGTTATATTCATGTTCTATTCCCTCCAAATTCAACCAAACGTGTTGTAGGGGCATTAAGCTTTGCTTTCATTACTTAAAAGAGTGGCTGTTTCCACACGGAACTCATGCGTTCTAATTCGTATATATATATGCTTATTCAGATTTCAGAAATTGTACACCTCAACAACAAACAACTTAACTCTGCTCCATCAGAAAATGAGGATTCTCATGTTTAACATGCTTCTGCTCTTTTCAAATTTATTCACAATTATGCATGCATTGGGTCACTGTCTTCCGGATCAGAAGTCTGTGCTTCTCCAGATACGAAGTGAAATCACTTACTATTCTTCTATATCCACCAAGTTGGTGCTGTGGGATGAAGGAGGTGACTGCTGCCGATGGCCAGGTCTGAGTTGCAATCATGCTGGATATATTACAAGCCTTGACCTCAGCCACGAGAGGTCAATCATGGGTGGCTTCAATGTTTCTCTCTTGTATAAACTGCCATCACTTTCTGTTATTAGGCTTGATGGGGTCTACTTCTCTGCTCCATTTCCAGACTTCTTCACGGATTTCACCAATCTCACTGTTTTGAGCCTGGCAGATTGCAACTTCAGTGGAACAGTCCCTCACAAAGTATTCCAGGTACCAACTCTGCAAACCATTGACTTAAGTATTAATCACATGCTTGGGGGTTCTTTGCCAGACTTCCCGGAAAATGGATCTCTCAAGAGCCTCACACTTTGGTGGACAATCTTTTCTGGGAATTTACCCGAGTCCATAGGAAAACCTCACACTGCTGTCCCATATTGACCTTAGAGATTGCTATTTTAGTGGACCAATCCCTGCTTCTATTATAAAGCTTAGCAATCTTGTTGAGCTGAGCTTGTCCTTCAATTCATTTTCAGGACCCATTCCAGCATCACTATTTTTCCTGCCATCACTTCAAACCTTATCTCTGAGTTGGAACAAACTTTCTGGTCATATAAATGAATTGCGAAATGTGACTTCTCCCCTTGAATTACTTGATTTAAGCAACAACAACTTGGAAGGGACAATACCTTCATTCTTCTTTCGACTCCAAAGCCTTACATCACTACATCTATCATCAAACAAATTTTTTGGTCAAATGATTGATTTGCAAAATGTGACTTCTCCGTTGCAAATTCTTGATTTGAGCGACAACAACTTGGAAGGGACAATACCTTCATTCTTCTTTCGACTTCAAAGCCTTACATCACTAGATCTTTCATCAAACAAATTTTTTGGTCAAATGATTGATTTGCAAAATGTGACTTCTCCACTTGAATCTCTTGATTTGAGTAGTAACAACTTAGAAGGGACAATACCTTCATTCTTCTTTCGACTTCAAAGTCTTACATCACTAGATCTTTCATCAAACAAATTTTTTGGTCAAATGATTGATTTGCAAAATGTGACTTCTCCATTGCAACATCTTGGTTTGAGGGACAACAACTTGGAAGGGACAATACCTCCATTCTTATTTCAACTTCAGAATCTTACGGTGCTCGATCTTTCATCAAACAAATTTAACGGTATTGTACATCTAACAAAATTTAAAAGCCAGTATATTCACAGTCTTGACTTTTCCAATAACAATTTGGTAATTGAGACAACCATAAGCACATCAGAACTTCCCTTACTCCCTCAGTTTGGAGACTTAAAATTGGCCTCCTGCAATTTGCAAAAAGTTCCTGATTTTTTGAAAAGCCAATCTAGATTGTGGTGGTTAGATCTTTTCAACAACAACAACAATCGTTTGACCCATATGAAAGAGCCAATGGAATACGGTTATCTTTATTACCTTGATCTAAATTCTAATATGCTGAGTGGACAGATCCCACGACCACCACCCGAGGCTGAGTATTTAGACTTCTCCAACAACAATTTCTCCATGATTCCTCTTGATTTTGCTGATCAAATCCCAGATCTCCTTTCGTTCTTTTCCATTGCAAAAAATAGAGTAAGTGGAAAGATCTCAACTTCCTGGTGTCGAGCAGTCAATCTGGAAGTGCTTGTCTTGTCCCACAATGCTTTGCATGGCACAATACCATCATGTCTGGTTCAAAATAACAGCAATCTCTTTGTAGTGAATCTTAGAGGAAATCATTTAAGTGGTGAGATATCACAGAAGTTTCAACAGAGTTGTTCTTTAGAGACATTGGATCTTAGTCAAAATCTCTTAGAAGGGAAAGTTCCTCCCTCCTTGATCAACTGCACAAAGCTTAAGGTCTTAAATCTTGGAAACAACAAAATAAGTGATACCTTTCCTTGTTGGCTCAATAAATTGTCAAATCTCCACATTCTGGTATTGCATTCCAATCATTTTCATGGAAGCATTTCTTGTCCCATGCTTGGGGTAAATAACAGCTGGCCAAGTTTACAAGTCATTGACCTATCTTCCAATAATTTCAGTGGACATCTACCAACTGATTTATTCTTGGCATTAAAAGCTATTTTGGTTGAGAGGAATGAATTAAACTCAAAGGCTGACTACTTGCACTTCACAGGAGATAGTAGGATTTACTATCAAGATTCAATCATACTGTCTCTAAAAGGCCAAACTTACACTATAGAGAAGGTTCTATCTATCTTCACTTCTATTGATTTTTCAAGTAATCAATTTGAAGGCAGTATACCAGAGAGTGTTGGAGAGCTTAAACAGCTTTATCTCCTTAACATCTCTCACAATGCCCTAATTGGAAATATTCCTCCATCTCTTCAAAACTTGAAAGCTTTGGAAGCTCTGGACCTTTCATTGAACAATCTAACAGGAAATATCCCGGTGCAACTAGAGATCCTAACCTTCCTGGAAGTCTTAAACTTGTCATACAACCATCTCGTTGGAAGGATTCCAAGAAGCACTCAATTGGATACCTTTGATGCAAGCTCATTCATGGGAAACAAGGGGCTATGTGCATTCTACAATGCAAGTGCACACACCACACTAAAAAATCATAATCAACCATTGAAATAAGTACCGAGAAAAATGTTCCCAAAATAAATAAATAAATAACAATCAATAAAAACATTGTCCAATACAAACATAATAAATAGAATGAGGGAATTTTAACTTTTCTCTAAATGGACTTTTCATACATACAATGTTTGAATGCTAATTACATTGGATTAAAGATGATCATTGATCTTTTATTTATACCCCATCCATAGATTAGTTCTCACATACTCATGAGAAGAGGACTTCTCATAGGAGCATCACGCTATATATATATATATAGGAGGGTTCAATTCATATTAGGATATCTTCCCTATAAAAATGTGGACACATTCATACATTTCATTTAGGCTCTGTTTGGCAGAGCTTATTTAGGAGCTTATAGTTTATTTTAAGCTACTAATAAGCTATAAGCTCTGTTTGGTAATGTTCCTAAAATAAGCTAGTAGCTTAAAATAAAAGCTTATTTTTGAATGCTACCTAAGGTAGCGTTTCAAAATAAGCTAGTAGCTTCCTAACTTTTTTTTCATCTTTAACCTTATTATTTTAAAGAAATGACATCATTTAACCTTCCCAATTAAAATTTTTTTGGGTAAACCTTTTTGACTTTTTCTCTTCAATATGTTTGGTTATAATTTCAATTTGACATTTGTGTTTGAATATTGATTTTTGTATGAACTACTCTTATGAATTATAAACATTTGTTTTACTTTATATGTTTTCAAATATACGTTCTTAATTTATATTGTATTAAAATATATTGTTTTCACTATTTTATATTTTAATATATAAACAAATCTATTTAAATTGTATGAAGATGTCATTTTTAGTCTTTTTTTTTTTTTCAATTATCAGCTTATCAAAAAGCTAATTTTACCAAACATTTTTAAGCATACCAGCTAGATTAACAGC
This sequence comes from Ipomoea triloba, assembly GCF_003576645.1. Lineage (NCBI taxonomy): Eukaryota > Viridiplantae > Streptophyta > Magnoliopsida > Solanales > Convolvulaceae > Ipomoea > Ipomoea triloba. The sequence goes on from NC_044928.1 coordinate 1,434,772, forward strand.
TCTTCAGATTTCAGTTTCAAGCTTATAGCTTTTCAGTTTTCAGCTACATTTCAGCTTTCAGCTACCTTTTCAGCTAGGTTTGCCGAACATAGCCTTAGGGGAAATCAAAAGCTAAAATTTTACCATTATTAAATTTTCAAGCTTACATGTGTTTTTGTTTGATTGCATAATTGGCTTGGCAAGGTAGATAAATGTCACATAGCTTTGCTTTCAATCCTTGTGGTCTAGTGGCACCCGGTGTCCCGGTTTACACTCCCACATGGATGATGGGAGTGGGTTCGAGCCTCAGTGGAGACAACGGTTTACTCTTTGTGCTTCAATAGGTCGAGAAAGTAACTATGAACAGATCCTACATTGTAACAGACTCAGTAGTACTCAACAAAAAAATCTAAAATCCTTTAAAGAGCGTTTGCCGCCTGATTGGAACTATGTTTACACACAGTTTAGACTTTAGGGGCAACTCAGAAGCTTTGCTTTCAATACTAATTCCAAAGGGCGTAGATCACACGACTTTATACGTCAATTCATCCTTTTAGTTTCTGTTTGACTCATTCCAAAGGGCGTAGATCACACGGCTTTATACGTCAATTCATCCTTTTTTGTTTCTGTTTGACTGATTCCATAGGGCGTAGATCACACGGCTTTATACGTTAATTCATCCTTTTTGTTTCTGTTTGACTGATTCCATAGGGCGTAGATCACACGACTTTATACGTCAATTCATCCTTTTATATATATATATATATATATATATATATATATATATATATATATATATATATATATATATAAAGTATATATATATAAAGATATTTGTGAAATTTCAAAATCAGATATTCGGACCAAATTTATACTTTCCACTATGATCCAAGTTTTACATGCGCATTGAGCGAATGGACTAATACCTAATGCTTATATAGTTATATTTAAATAAGTATTTCAAAGTATATAAATGCAAAATTATATAGGATAAATTCTTAATTGAAAGTTGAATTTGTTTATTTAAATATGTTATTCAAAGCATATGAATGCAAGATAATATGAGAGATTCATTATAATTGTCACTAAGATAAACATTTGTAACTTTGTAAAATCGATAGTCTAAAATACTTAGCATAAACACGATAGTCTAAATAAATATTACTTTTGGTTGAATTTCTCTAAGTCTTCTTAATTTTCTTTTGGGCAGCATTGTTATTGACTTCATCTTCACTATTGTCATATTCTTGTTCGTTGGTAGTGTGTCGTTTGCAATTGAGTTACTGGTTGTAGCATAGATGGTAGCCTCATTCAATGAGATTATGATGTAGAAAGTTGTGGATTTGCCTTATTGTGTATATGACTGGAATCTTAGTTTTACTATGAACTCTTGATCTTACAAGCGCCTATTAATATTTTGCAATGGTATTTTTTTCCCTACATGTTTCATGTGAAAGTATTGAATAAAATATTACTCCGTAATATTTATTATATTTGTGGAAGGTTCATGAGTAGTACATATTTTTCTATTTTCATAACTTGTTTACTTGATAGTACAACAATAACTCTGCAAGTAGTCCGAACTCTGAATACTGATGCCACAACATGTCCAATTTCATCAACAATTTCAACATCCATTTTGCACCTATTTATTTTCAAGTTCATATTTTTGGAATTATTATGAATGAGTGTAGTAATTGATTTTGTGCGTTTGCGTGTGTGTGTCTGTGTTTTTTTTTTTTTAAATTTTTTTATTGAATTGATACTAACCTTAGAATTAAATTGTTTGTCACTTTGTGCATAAACATTTTTTAAACAGTGGATACATCCTATATACTAAGTGCTTTTGTTGTTAAGGTTGATACTAATTTTGCTTTTAATCTAAGCAAGTTGAGTCTAGAAGATTAAATGAATTGTAAATTTATATTAGTTCTAATATATTTAATGAATGCACAATAAGTATTTCACATACAAGATCAATGAATGCAGAAACAATGACTATTTTAAAATTTCTTCATTTTCTAGATTTTCCAAATTAATTGCACCATAGTTGTAGTCTCGGCATATTTTCAATGTTTTCAAGTATGTCATGATATTTTATTGCACTGCATTTATATTTTTAATAATGAATTTTAAATGTAGCTATGTAAGATAATGATCTAATTAACATTTACGTATTTTTATTAACATAAAAGCATGCTAGTCCTTTAGGTGTTCTGCTCAGGCTTCATTTGGTTCAACCATGATTGTTAAATGAGTTCTTGTGGGTAGAGAAATCTCTAGTTTAAGAAATAAGATTAGATAAGGTAGTAAAAATGTAAACATTTTAAATCTATCTTAATAAAAAAAATTCAATTTAACTTTAAAGTGAACGACTATGAGTCTATGATGTAATAAAAATGATATAATTAATGAAATTAGTTCTCTTATTTAATTCAATTTATTGATAATGAATTTTTTTTTTTAATAAAGACATTGTAGAAATGCATATGTATTATTTGTTGCTGTAGTTACTAATTTATTTAATTTAATAAGAGTTATAGAGTGAATGACTTACTTTTCATCAACAACAATAAAATTATTGATTTTTTTTTTATTTCCATTCATTGTTAAGACAAATTATTTTGAGAATTTGTCAATGACAATTGCTGTTAATAAATGATGAGGATAAATAATTTAAAATATATGGTTACAATATATATTGCTATAATGATATAGTAAAAATTAACTTACAAATTTCTTTAGAAGCTTTCATGCATTGATAAAATTCTGAGAATGATGTATAAACTTGTTCAACTAGAGCTGATGGGGTGTCATTATTATGAATTGTTTGGACAATCCTACCATTTAAAGTCCAGATGTAATTGTATTTCTGATCAACAAGTTAATTTATTGGCTCTTATTAGATTTGTAGATAATATAACTAAAAATATCCGAACCAATAATCTATTAAGTTCAATCAAAATCTAAAATTTGGTGTAGGATTCAAGTTTTAATTGTGATAATGTGAATAATGCCTAACTTTAACCTTAAGCAAATAAACTATGTTTATATGTGAGTAGAAAAAATAGAAGATTGTGATAAGTAAAAGAAAATGATAATGAATGTAATCATGGTAATCAATAAATATGTAAGAAGATAATGGTAAAAATTGTGATTATAATGATATATAGCAAAATTGATGATAGAGATTTTGTTTTTCATTTAGAAAATAGTGTTTAAAAATTAAAAGTATTCCAACCACTTTTTTGTAAAACTGGAAAATGTTTCCAAGTTTTAAAATGAAAAACTATGGTTGTTAACATATTTTTTGTTTTCGATTCTCCAATTCTCTATTTTTTCATAATACTAGTTAATTCTCTAGTTAATAAATGGACCTAAGTGTTGCAAAATGAGAAAAATAAAAAATTAAAGTCCTTGGGGGCAAACGAAACTATGTTTCCACACAGTTTATACTTTAGCAGCATGTTTGGTTCGCAGAATAGGTCTTGAATGGCATAGCATTCCCGGGAATAGGCCTATTCTTTTGTTTGGCAATGTTTTCCATTCTTAGGAACAATGTTCCTGGGAATGAGCATTTATTATTTTACCCTTAATTAAACTTAAAATTTGTTCATATCACAACACTCTGAATTTAAAAAAAAATTTTAGAAATATTATTTCCGTAGTAATATTTCATAACAATGGTAAAATGGCAATTTTTTTTCTGATAGTAAACAGTGTTGAGCAAAATATGGCACAACATTGTTCATCTACACTATTTAAAAAAAAAAATTTATATTCATATTCTATTCTCTCCAAATTCATTTCGTGAACCAAACGTGTTGCGGGGCATTAAGCTTTGCTTTCATTACTTGAGTGTCTGTTTCCACACGGAACTCATGCGTGTTGATTGCGTTCTAATTCATATATATGCTTATCCATATTTCCGAAATTGTACACCTCAACAACAAACAACTTAACTCTGCTCCATCATAAAATGAGGATTCTCATGTTTAACATGCTTCTGCTCTTTTCAATTTTATTCACAATTATGCATGCATTGGGTCAGTGTCTTCCCGATCAAAAGTCTGTGCTTCTCCAGATACGAACTGAAATCACTCACAATTCTTTTGCATCCCCCAAGTTGATGCTGTGGGATGAAGGAGGTGACTGCTGCCGATGGCCAGGTCTGAGTTGCAATGCTGCTACTGGATTTATTACAAGTCTTGACCTCACCGACGATTACTCAATCATGGGTGGCTTCAATGTTTCTCTCTTGCATAAACTGCCATCACTTTCTGTTATTATGCTTGATTGGGTCAAGTTCTCTGCTCCATTTCCAGACTTCTTCACGGATTTCACCAATCTCACTGTTTTGAGCCTCATACGTTGCAACTTCAGTGGAACAGTCCCTCACAAAGTATTCCAGGTACCAACTCTGCAAACCATTGACTTAAGTTACAATTTGATGCTTGGGGGTTCTTTGCCAGACTTCCCCGAAAATGGATTGCTTCAAAGTCTCACACTTTTTGATACAAAATTTTCTGGGAATTTACCCGAGTCCATAGGAAACCTCAGACTGCTGTCCGATATTGACCTTTCATATTGCCATTTTAGTGGACCAATCCCTGCTTCTATTATAAAGCTTAGCAAGCTTGTTGAGCTGAGCTTGTCCGGAAATTCATTTTCAGGACCCATTCCAGCATCACTATTTTTCCTGCCATCACTTCAAACCTTATCTCTGTGGGGAAACAAGCTTTCTGGTCATATAACTGAAATACGAAATGTGACTTCTCCACTTGAATCTCTTGATTTTTGAGGGACAACAACTTGGAAGGGACAATACCTTCATTCTTCTTTCGACTTCAAAACCTTACATTACTACATCTTTCATCAAACAAATTTTTTGGTCAAATGATTGATTTGCAAAATGTGACTTCTCCACTTGAATCTCTTGATTTGAGTATAAACAACTTAGAAGGGACAATACCTTCATTCTTCTTTCGACTTCAAAACCTTACATCACTAGATCTTTCATCAAATAATTTTTTTGGTCAAATGATTGATTTGCAAAATGTGACTTCTCCATTGCAATATCTTGATCTAAGTAGCAATGACTTTGAAGGAACAATACCTCCATTCTTATTTCAACTTCAGAATCTTACAGAGCTTCATCTTTCATCAAACAAATTTAACAATATTGTACATCCAACAAAATTTAAAAGCCAGTATATTGACGTTCTTGACGTTTCCCATAACAATTTGGTAATTGAGACAACCATAAGGACATCTGAACTTCCCTTACTCCCTCAGTTTGGACAATTAAATTTGGGCTCCTGCAATTTGCAAAAAATTCCTGATTTTTTGAAAAGCCAAACTAAATTGTGGTGGTTAGATCTTTCCAACAACACTATTAGTGGAGAAATTCCTAATTGGATATGGGGAATTGGTAATGGGCAACTCTTTAAGCTCAATCTTTCTCACAATCGTTTGACCCATATGAAAGAGCCAATGCAATACGGTTCTCTTTATTACCTTGATCTAAATTCTAATATGCTAAGTGGACAGATCCCACGATCACCACCCAAAGCTCAGTATTTAGACTTCTCCAACAACAATTTCTCCATGATTCCTCTTGATATTTTTGATCAAATCCCATATCTCCTTTTTTTCTTTTCCATTGCAAAAAATAGAGTAAGTGGAAAGATCTCAACTTCCTGGTGTCGAGCAGCCAATCTGAAAGTGCTTGACTTGTCCCACAATGCTTTGCATGGCACAATACCATCATGTCTGGTTCAAAATAACAGCAATCTCTTTGTAGTGAATCTTAGAGGAAATCATTTAAGTGGTGAGATATCACAGAAGTTTCAACAGAGTTGTTCTTTAGAGACATTGGATCTTAGTCAAAATCTCTTAGAAGGGAAAGTTCCTCCCTCCTTGATCAACTGCACAAAGCTTAAGGTCTTAAATCTTGGAAACAACAAAATAAGTGATACCTTTCCTTGTTGGCTCAATAAATTGTCAAATCTCCACATTCTGGTATTGCATTCCAATCATTTTCATGGAAGCATTTCTTGTCCCATGCTTGGGGTAAATAACAGCTGGCCAAGTTTACAAGTCATTGACCTATCTTCCAATAATTTCAGTGGACATCTACCAACTGATTTATTCTTGGCATTAAAAGCTATTTTGGTTGAGAGGAATGAATTAAACTCAAAGGCTGACTACTTGCACTTCACAGGAGATAGTAGGATTTACTATAAAGATTCAATCATATTGTCTTTAAAAGGCCAAACTTACACTATAGAGAAGGTTCTATCTATCTTCACTTCTATTGATTTTTCAAGTAATCAATTTGAAGGCAGTATACCAGAGAGTGTTGGAGAGCTTAAACAGCTTTATCTCCTTAACATCTCTCACAATGCCCTAACTGGAAATATTCCTCCATCTCTTCAAAACTTGAAAGCTTTGGAAGCTCTGGACCTTTCATTGAACAATCTAACAGGAAATATCCCGGTGCAACTAGAGATCCTAACCTTCCTGGAAGTCTTAAACTTGTCATACAACCATCTCGTTGGAAGGATTCCAAGAAGCACTCAATTGGATACCTTTGATGCAAGCTCATTCATGGGAAACAAGGGGCTATGTGGATTCCAACTTAATGTATCTTGCACTGGCATTGATGAACCAGCATCTCCAATACCAGAATCAGAAGAGAAAGAATCAACTCACCATGTTGATATCTACATTAGCGTTGCATTTGGATTTGTTGCAGGTCTAGGAGGAATCTTTGTGCCACTTTTGCTATCCAGCAAATGGAGATCATATTATAACAAGATGATAGATGGAATTCTGTCAAAGATATTCTTTCAGAGAGGTCAAGGGAGAAGAAAGAAGTCTCGTTAGCAAAACTTCTTTTCGATCAATAATTTTGGTGCTTATATTCTTCTCGTCAACCACCTACGTTGCTTAGGTAAAGTTTCTTTTCTTACCATGTGTGATTGTTCTACTAGTTGTTTGTAGGCTTGGATGTATGTAGTTGTGCTTTTTATTTCATTTTCTCCTAATATCCTTTTTATTTTATATGTATGCATGGTTTTCAGCGGTGTAAAAGGCTAAATTTTTGACTCCACACTCCGAACTTACATGAATTTTGGATGAGTTAAATCGTCAATCGGTGTATACAAAAAGCCACCCTGACAGGCAACTTAGTTAATTTTTAGGTGATAGATTATACTCAAAGAGCGAGTCTTACAATGAGTTTCACCTACTTATGATAGATTATACTCAAAGAGCGAGTCTTACAATTATCACAGTGTGAGAGTTTCACCTACTTATGATAGATTATACTCAAAGAGCGAGTCTTACAATTATCATAGTGTGAGAGTTTCACCTATTTATTTCTTTACCTACACCCACTTTTTTCTTTCTTTATTTATTTATTTATTTATTATTATTATTATAGTGCTGCAATGTCCATTTACTTTCTTAGATTTTTTTATTTTTTTTTTCAATTGTGTCTTTATATGTCGGCGAGTCTTGGCTATGAACTTACTGACATTTTTGGTTCACTTTCTTCTTTATTATATTAATTATATTAACCTCTCCGTACTCAAAAAAAAATATTAACCTCTCTTTTAGGTTATATATATATATATATATGGAAGGTTTCAGGTGCACATCTTCCTGTGTGGTTGTGCAGTACTGATCACCTTAAGCATTAAAACGGCGCATATTAAGTACACAAATCGCGCACTAGTTTTTAAATAGTGCACCTTCAGTTTAGAACACATTGCGCACCATAAGTACACAAACCACGCACTTTAAATACACAAGACACGCACCTTAAGAACACAAATAACGCACCTAAGGTTTTAAATGACGCACCTGGTTTCAACAACTCACGCACCTTAAACATACATATCACGCACCTTAAGAAAAAAACAACGCACCTAGAGAGAGAGTGAGAGAGAAAGAGAAATGTATTCAGGTGAGGACTAATGTATTATAGATCAGAGGACTAATAATGTATGTTGGATTGGAATATTTGATGGTGTAAGATTAATGATAATTTTGAGTTATTTTTGTGTTAGGCGTGTGCCTATTAGGCTGATTGGGGTATTTGTGTTGTTTGTATTACTCTTTTAATTTTGGAAGATTGGGCATATCATGTATTTTTGGTATTCCCATTCGTCAACGTTTCTTGTTATTGTCGCAGAAGGTTCGGCTTCGTTTTTTCGTCTAATCAGTTTCATTCTCGTCGTTTCTCTCAATGGTATCAGTGAAGTCGACGATCTGGTTGGGATGGTGTGGACGCTGCCTTTCTTCACGCTGAAGTGGTTGGACGGTCGACGGTGGTGTTGTTTAAGCTTCCGGCGGTGTCTTCCTGACGGACAGAGGCAGTCGTGCATGTCCCCAGCAGCGATGGATTTACAGTTGAGAAGCCAAGAATGGTGAAAGTTGGCGGTGGCCGTCGACGATGTAGGGGTTCCAGTCCGGGAGAGCGTGCGGCGAATCCAAGTAGGGTTTTTTTTTTTTTTTTTTC